>NW_026998655.1:0-136420 GCF_035044405.1 Drosophila montana | reverse complement strand
ATATATATTAATATAATAATAATAATGTAATAATAATAATAACATACAATAATATTCTTATTCTTTTTCCCATAATAAGACTCCCGATTAATTAAATTAAATAATGAGAGTATTTCGGTTTTGTCACATTTCCGAAACTTGGCATGGAGGCTTCGTGTATTACCTGCAATTTTGGAATAGGGTCTGGAGTTAACAAAATTTTCAATTTGATAAGCCTTCAGGAAGGTGAACGACAACGCGGGTTAACGGGAGATTTACAATGACTTGTATAAATGTATGATAAAAGGAATAGTAAAAAGCATTGAAACAATTTATACTTGGATTTCCATATCTCTTACAAATTTCTCTTTAGATTAAAGAACTAAGAAAAATTGTTAAAGTTAAAATAGTTTGTGCAAAGACTCGCTCCCTACAAATCTATATAGCTAACCTGGATTGTAAATATTGTTGTGAAATGTAATCAAATTAAAACCTGACTTGAATAAAAAACCCAACTGTAGATTATTGGTCCCAAAGATTTTTTCCAGCTAATGACTTTCGCTTTAAAGGCAGCCTAATAACGATATCATGACGTCCATGAAATCTGCAAAAAAAGAAAACCCGTTTTGATAGTACTAAGAGTAGTAACGCAGTATGACCCTTGGCACCATTTGCGACAGTTTTTTAAGACAATTTTTATGGCGAGGAAGTTTTTTTAAAATATTTTTGTAAACTTTTGATAATTGTTTGTAAAAACTTTTCAAACTTTAAATAGGGCAAAAACATTTTTTCTATACTTTTGGTAATTGTCCGTTCGACGCAAGCGACAGAAAACTATTATAGGTTTACTCGATAGTCTATCGTTGTTTATGATTGTTTTATTGGCAGCTGTAAAATTAAAATTAATTTCGCTGTTAAAGCACGTAATCAAGCGTGCGTGTGGCGAATGCAAAATGATAAAGCGATGAGCAACTGCAGCAGACGAAGCCCACTAAAAAAACAATCTATCAACGCCAAACAGAAAGTTTTAGATCGAACGGAAAAAAAGATGAAGTACTTGAGCCCAGGCTTGCCCAGCACGGAACGGAACTGTTTGTATGCGTTTCTGTTTAGTAATAGCCATAAATTATGTTTTAATGATTTTAACTTTCCACACTTTTTATACCCTAAACCCATTGAAAATGGGTAAAAAGGGTATAATGTATTTGTGCAAATGTATGTAACAGGCAGAAGGAAGCATCTCCGACCCCATAAAGTGTATATATTCTTGATCAGCATCAATAGCCGAGTCGACTTAGCCATGTCCGTCTGTCTGTCCGTCCGTCAGTCCGTCTGTCCTGAACCTATAATAAGAGCTAGAGACTTGAAATTTTAGCTGTAGGTCCTCCTAATGCCCGCTCAGATCGAGTTTCGATAACTTGCCCCGCATCCTAGTAATCGATATCGAAATCCTGTTTTTTGAGAAATTTCGGCAAATAATATGAGCTAGAGTCACCAAACTTGACATGTAGCTTCTAAAATAGTACATTTATATCAAGTGTCTTTCATTTTATACCTATCGCCCGTTGGAAGAAGAGGGTTCAGGGTATCCCCTAGTCGGGAGCTCCCGACTAGAACCTCTTACTTGTTTTTATACCCTGAAGAACCCATTAAAAATGGGTAAAAAGAAGGAAGCATCTCTGACCCCATAAAGTGTTACTACCTCATAGCAATAAATCAAGTAAATAAACCAATTTATGCTGCCCACAATATAAGCCACAATTTATATGCAATTGTCATTTTCAGAATATACGAATTTTTTATAGTACAATAAGATCTACTCCTGAAAATTTCATCAAGATCGGTTAAGAAACACAAAAGAAAATGTGTTTTGGCCTGCAAACACGTGCAGCAGCAAGCGCAAATTCCAAGAATTTCTGTATACATGTACACACGCACACACATTCATGCGCGTCTTCATTGAATTCTTTAAACAGCATTGCAATTGCGATTGTATTGTTTTCTGCACTGCTATTTTAATTAGTTTTTTTCTCACCGAATCTTAATCATTGGTGTAGATACTACGTGAAAGTGTCGGAAAGTAGCGCGATCAGTTGCGAGTTCGAACCGTGGCAAGTGGACTAAGGTAAACGAGCGAGTGGCGCGAGCTGCATTTGTTGTTAGAATAAGAGGGTTCTTGCTTGGTTTTTGTAAAATATTTCATTTTCCGAAATTTTTCTTTTTGCTAGAAAACACTACCAAAAATATTGCGCCAATTAATCAAATATAATACTAGAGGGTATTGCCCGGCCTTGCCCGTGGAACGACTAGTGCTAAAAATGTAAGATATAACCTTTCACTATGTACACGGCCTTGGAAAATTTTAATCTATCCGTACCATTACTCTAAATCTAAATCAAATATTGGAATCAGAGGTTTTCGCATTGTTAGTTTTGTGGTAAGAATCTTGAGCCCAAATAAAATATTTGCGTTTACAGACCGGATTTCCCTTCCAATAGCAGTGAACTTTGCGATGGCGTGACAAATAAGTTGTAGATCTTTGAGAAAATAAGTTTCAAACCGATAATAAACCAAAAAGTTAAGTAAATTTTTTGTCGCCAAATTCCCTCAGTTGTGGGTGGGATTTTCTATATCGCTGAAACAAATTTTCAATTCGTTTTATGTGGGGCTTTGAAAATAAGCTTGATGCAAATCGAACAAAGCCTAAAACCTCGCCCAAAAAATCTTTGAGTTGCATTTCTACCGAGCTAGCTTGAATTCTGCGAAAAGCGTAATATTGCAAATATTTGGCTTTTGCTGCAATCGAAACTGACAATTGCCCTTAATCGATGCTCTCTTTCGTTTTGTTCGTGATCATCGTATTGCCGGACCGTTTTCATATCTTTTGGAACAAAAAAAGAAGAAGAATTAAAATAAATGAGGTTAAGAAACCAGTAAAAAGCTACCCAAGAAAGAAGAAAATCTTATTCGTGCTCTTACTACGGCTTTTAGTTGCGAAATATAGCAGAAGCTACGAAAAATATGTGTAACAAGTATGTGTGCTCTAGATGGAATTGACTAGGAGATTCCCTCAAATGCAAGATGAGTTGACGTCACAAAGATCCTAGCTCATACACACACACGCACGCAAAATTTTTATGTAAGCGGGGAAAGTTATCTATAAGTTGAAACAAATTCGTACATTACATACACAAGCCCATTATACCCTTTTTACCCATACCCAATGGGTTCCAAGAAGAAGTCGATTAGAACTGCGACTGCGCAATACTCTGTTCGCACTGTAACAAAAACTTAAATCAGTTCAAAAAGATTCCTCTTGATTATTGGCTTGGTGAAGCCAAAATGTAATCAATTTTGATGAGTTCTTTTTATGTAGTAGCGTCACGACACACACCTTAATGCAGAGATTTGCTTCGGACCGTGAACCAAAACACCGAAATCTTTTTTGGGGCTTGCAGTCCTGACAAATATACACTTTTCAGAGTATAAACACAAAAGTGCGCGAATCGCAGCAGCTTACAAGCTTCAACTTTAGCTGTGTCTTTTGGTACATCCTGGAAAAGTAATTTGTGCTTTTCAAGATAAGCTTGTGCTACCCCATATCCAAGAGAAAAGAAAAACAACTAAGACGCTCTCGTCGGCAGTTCCCGAATATGGGATACCTTCAACCCTCTTATAAAGCGATAGCAATAAAATGAAAGCTTCTTGATCTGTGCAGCTACAAATCAAATTTGGACATTGTCTAAAAAAACAGGATGTCGATATCGATTCTTATCGATTGCTTGGAAACGGGGCAAGGAAACGCGCCCACGTTCAACATCTTTTTCATACGGACGGATAAATCGGCTCGGCATGTAATGCTGATCAAGAATATATATACTTAATGGTCGGAGATGCTTGCTTCTGCCTGTTACATACATTTCCCTAGTCGGGAGCTCCCGACCTCTTACTTGTTAATCTTTCTGAAGTGATAATATCAGTTAATTATATATTATTATCAAATTATTTATAGGTTATGCAAGAATATAATTTTAATTATGAAACTTTGAAGACTGGAGTTAAGAGTTAATGGCATTAATATCATTCAATTCGGTAAAAATATTTACATATTTGCAAAAGTTGTTAAGACTGAATTATCAATTAAATTAAGGACTAATAATTATTTCGCACCAACTAAAGAGAAATCTGGAATCCAATGAAAGACAATATAATATAATAATATAATAGTGGAATTACCAATGTACTGAGTAACTGGCAAAAGGCAACTTAAAGTAAAGAAAGAATGTTGCAGTTAAGCACACTATCTGTTCATTCACCAAATTTATTATAAGATATTGAAAGTTTTCATATTTATTCTTAGATCAATTTATGGAGCTGCTCATAAGTAGTATTTGTATCATATTTGGTCGGTCAAGCTCATAAATGTTCAAAAATATAGATTTCCCCTCCTTACTTAGTCCCTAATGTGGTTATACCCGAGTAAATTTTCCAATTTTCAAGTGAATAACAGACGCGCGAATAGCAACATTTAAAATACCTATATTTCGAATTACTTAAGCAGAAAATATACAATTTTAAGGCCAAATATGTCACGATCAGATGACCGGCAGGAAAAGATTGGCTATATAAATGGCAGTGGACATAATTATATATCACAGACTGCTGTCCCAGTGTTTGGTCGGATTCGCTTGGCTACACTCAAATAAGTTAACGGAAGACTTTGAAAAGCAATCACCAAATGCGTGTGGCCAACGAGAACTACCACTGACAATATATGTATATTGCAACGCCAGTGAACGATAAGTATAAATGCTGGCTCATCAACAGCAGAGGATGTACTCTCACACACTCGCACACACTTTTTCTGTGGGACAGCAGATATTTCAACAGGACAAATGGTCGGTGAATTCGCTTATGCGGAGAGATGGAGCAGTAGGAGCGGGAGTAGAGCTGGATGCGATGATGTGTATCACAAGCGCATCGAATGTTTGAGGCTAGGTTAAGTTGAGGTCGTGCAATTGGAATAAAACAACAGCAAGGAGAACAATTGATGCTGCGGCCACCTCTAACTCGGCCACATAGGCCCACACATTGACAGCACTGGCCACTGTCATACTTTATTTGGCTCTTAGTTGTGTTAGCGAAATCAATTGGCATTGTCACAGATGTCCGCTGTTCGGCTCGCCCAACCATTTTATGTTTCTTTTATAATTGCCAGAACATTTGATGTTAATAACTTTTCTAAAGGAGACCATAAAAGCATGCCAAACTCTGTCCGTTACACGCACACGCGAACACAAAACACACGTGCCAGTTGCTTGTAATGCGTATGCGTAATTTTTCTCTTACTTGGCAGTGCAAATAAAAATTCTTACTGCGTTTAGGTTTTCCGTTTTGCATTCTGCGTTTACCTCTGAACACCAGCCGAAAAGGAGGTGTTTGGACTTTGTTGACTGGTAGTTTGAAACCCAGCGAAATGTCCTTCGCCAGGGGTTCCTTCTTTGTAAAGAAAATAAGCGTCATATCTAATGAACGCCAATGAAAAGTATTGGGAAAACATCTCTTTATCACAAATATGAAATATCTTTTAATCCAAGGGCGTGTTTACTTAAATCCTTGATCTGATAGTTTAAATTCGACTGTACATTTTTGAATCCCATATTTTTAATTACATTATACTTAGACATTTTAAAATGATTTTGTCGTGCGCGAGTCACGCGAGTGCCAAAAACTGTCAGCACAGGCGGTTATATACTAGGTTAACTGTTAACACACTTTGTAATAACCCAAAAAAATATATTTACATTTAAGCAATAATTTTTATAAAGCACTGCTACATAAAACAAATAGAAACAAGAGGCTCTAGTCGAGAGCGCCCGACTAGGGGGTACCCTGAACCTTCTGCTTCCAACACCAAATTAAACTCGCGCTACGCGCTCGTTTGCTTCAGTGGTAATAAAAATAATTTAAAATAAGTAAGAGGTTCTAGTCGGGAGCTCCCGACTAGGGGATACCCTGAACCAAAGACAATATTAACACTGTGTGTGTTTATAGTGTCTTTGCCTGAACCCTCTTATTCTTATATACACCAAATGCAGCTCGCGCTACGAGCTCGTTTGCTTCAGTAGTAATAAATATAAATTTAAAGAAAAGTTTCCTCGGCAGGGTTCGAACTCGCAAGTAACCTCGCTACTTTCCGCCGCCTCTACTCAATAGCCACACTAATAATTAGCTCTTAATGAGGGAAAGGCGGATTAAAATAGCAGCACAGAAAACAATACAATCGCAATTGCAATGATGTTGATAGAATTAAAAAAAGACGCGCATGAATGTGTGTGTACATGTATACAGAAATTCTTGGAATTTGCGCTTGCTGCTGCACGTGTTTGCAGGCCAAAACACATTTTCTTTCGTGTTTCTTAACCGATCTTGATGAAATTTTCAGTAGTATATCTTAATGTACTATAAAATATTCATGTATTCTCAAAATGACAATTGCATTTAAATTGTGGCTTAATTAGATAGGCAATACAAGCTGGCTGACTAACATGATTAATAGCTTTACGGTGGTAGCGGGGAGGTGGCGATAGCTATAAAATGAAAGATACTTGATATACATATATACTATTCTAGAAGCTACATGTCAAGTTTGATGACTCTAGCTGTTATTTTTTACCAAAATTGCTCAAAAATCTATATCGATTTTTATCGATTATTTGGAAACTTGGCAAGCTATCGATTATCGGAAAGAAACTCGATCTGCGCATTGGCTAGGAGGACCTACAGCTAAGATTTCAAGTCTCTAGCTCATATAGGTTCTAAGATCCTTGCGTTCATACATGCGGACAGATTGACGGACGGACGGAACGACAGACGGACCGACGGACATGGCTAAATCGACTCGGCTGTTGATGCTGATCAATAATATATATACTTTATGGGGTCGGAGATGCTTCCTTCTGCCTGTTACATACATTTGCACAAATACACTATACCCTTTTTACCCATGTTTTCAATGGGTTAAGGGTAAAAAAAGTGCGCGCATTTTCATATATAAGCCAAATCGTGGTGGTAGGAGAGTGAGTATATTCCCACACTTACTTCAAATGTTCTCAGTAGTAGCAGTAATCGATATATCGATTGCCATCACACTACTAACTTTTGCGTGTTATTGATTTTCGATTGCCGATTGCCTGATTTAACAAAATAAACTATATAATAAGTTGATAATACATTGTTTGCAGTGTTTCGTAATAATTTTAGTAAAAGCAGGACATTGTCGATTAAACTAGCTTTCTGGCGTTACTATTCAGCGTGCATGTGCAAGTGTGTGAAAGACTCTTATTAGGAACAGTATTTGTGCGAATGCCATTCGCAGCTTATGTTGTCAAATAGGCCATCCCCACCGATAATTTCAATCAAATAAACAGTATGATCACTGTTATATGTTTGAATTGCGCGCTTGAATTTATAGTGTGATTCTGTGTTGCATTAGCTGCTGCTATAGAAAACACTTGCGGCTTTTTTAGATCTTACTCAGGCTCATGATCATTCCCTGAACCCATTGAAAATTGGTAAAACGGGTAGCGCGAGGAAGAGGGTTCAGGATATCGCCTAGTCGGAAGGTACCGACTAGAGCCTCTTACTTGTTGAATAATATTCACTAAAAATTTATTTGCAAAAAGTGCTTTCTATATTTACCTTCTTAATGGCTTGCCGCCCACAGTTCCATCAAATTGAAATACATTGAATATTTTCCTCAATATAATTTGCAACCTTTTTTTTGGGACAACAATCTTTGTCTCTTTTATCACGCGCCAAATTTTCTGCATAAGTAAATGGATTGCAAAAAAATATCACAGTGCATGAGTCCTAATAAAATTAAACGCATTTTAAATATTTACATGCTAATAAACTTAAATGATTCAATGCTAAGTGCAGACTTTTCCCAGTGATTGGACTGAAATTGGTTATTATATTATGGTCTAATAATTTTTCCTTTATTTATTTGCAGCTAGCAACATGATATGGCGATATTAGGGCCAATAGCAATATTTTGCCAAGTGTTTCTTTTTAACTACAAATACTATGTTCAAATTGCTAACAATATAAAATTGTGTATTTACAGGCCTATACAGACAGATGAAAACATTTGCGCACACAATAATTATATTTATATGTGGAAATTTTACTACTTTGTAATTATTTCTGGAATTTGCCTAAGTCGCACTCGCATTGTTCATTCTTTGGGGAATTCCCATTGGAAAAACGAAATTAGTATTCCACACAAATGCTTTGATTCGTGTAACGTGTAGAAGATGTGCTTTAAATAAATAAAAAAAATTAAAATCGTTTTGCAATAAGAAAATTATGTTTTCCAAATCAAATTAAGCAATTTGAAGAGCTTTTCTTTAAGGTATGTGCGAGTTTTCATGTATTTGATGCGTGTATTTGATCTGGTTTCAGACAATATTTCTTAAAAATTGGGCAAACTTCTTTAAGTATGTTGGTGCTTGCTGTCATGTTGCGCATTTGCATACATCTATCATATTCACCACACACGCACACAGATAGCCACACGCATACAGGCACATCTATTACTTCCGTTTGCGCTTGCTTCCGTTTCGCCCACATCGGACACTTTACACAGCCGCAACCTTTTCTGAATTTTCGTCTGCTTTCTCCATTTCCACCCTTTAGTCGCCATTCCACCCACGTAACGCAATCGTAACTCCGTCGCTTTGTTTAATTTTATTTGTGATAGACGTCGTCGCGTACATAAAACGCACTGCAATATTGAAAAATTCCTTCGTTGTCATCTGCGTATCTCGTTGACGTTGGCGTCGCTTTCGGCAGAGACACTTTCATGCTGAGCGTGTATTTGTACACCTATGTATATGTACGGATAAGGCTGACTGTTACTGTGTGCGCTAGATATTTTATGTAGGCTTGTTTTGACTCTGCCATTTTTTGTGTCATCTGAAAAAAAGCTTTTTGACAATAGGCGCACATTTTTGTTTGTGTTCGTATTTGTCAAAGCTGGCTTGTGTGGGGTTTTGAATATGTGCGTGCCTGGCTAATGCCTTCTGGCTAAGCAAATGTGTGTAAATTAACAATTCATGTCTATACTCTGTGTAGTCCTCATTTTAAAGCTAATGGGGCTAACCTACTAACTAAAAAAAAAAAAAAAATTAAAAACAAATACTATAAGTACTTTAAACACTCACTGACTAATATTTCAATCTTCTTTTTCTAACAATTAAATTCAATAAAATAAGCATTTTAAAATTAAATGCAATAAGTTGTTTTAAAAATGTTACTTTCTTAACTGCTTTAAAACTGTCTTGACATAAACACTCAGATGCAATAATAAATGCCACCTAATAGCTAGCAATTATTATCAATATTTGAAATCAATAGCAGTTGGTCATCCTGAACCCAATTAATCCCGTTTTCACCCCAAGCAATGTAATGAAAAATCATTAGCATTTATTTATTTATTAATGGTCGACAAAAACGAGTGTCTTCCTAATTATTTGGTACATAAAATTATGAATATTAAATGCGGTTTTGCCTCATTAACGATATATATGAAGATTGAAGCAGAGATTAGAATCAATAAGACACACAAACTGACAAGATAAGGTGTAGTACGATTGAAGGTCATAAACATACACTTTGAACAATGAAGATGCAATTGATTGGCCGAATAACCGAGGGGAGATAATTTATAAAAAGAGTAAAGAGTAAAGGTCCAAGATTACTACCTTGAGGAACACCAGAAGTAACGTGAACCTGTTTGAGATAGTCAGCCTCAACATGACTCTGTGGGTCCTACCATCTAAATAAGTAGAAATCCAATGCAAAAGAGACGGCGGGAAACCTAAACAGTCAGGTTTAAGGAGTAAATGATCGTGGTGCACAGAATCAAACGCCTTACTAAAGTCAGTGTCAATGCCACCTGATTTAATTTAAGGAAGGAAAGCATCATTTGCCTAGGAAGTATATTCAATTCAAAGGCTTGAGACGTATTAAACCAATTATGGCTGGCTACTTGACATCGACAAGTGCTATTGTGAGCGCGAATTAATTTAAATGTATGCAAATTAATTTCGGCAATACATATGCTACTTCTAATATTTAGTGTAACTGCCAAAATTTAAATAAATTCATATAGCGAAGATCACGATAACGTTGAGCTGACTGCCTGGTCGGCCTAATTACGATCATTAATCAGGGAAACTCGTAATTAATCTTAGGAATAGTTTTTTTTTTGCCTCCTGTCGCCTATTCCAAAGGCTGAACGGGAACAGTTTTTCTGTGGGCGCACGCCTGCAGTGCCTTAAAAAACTTTCGAGTTTAAGTATGGCTGCCATTAAATACTTTCTGAATACTTTTTTAATGGCTTAAGCGTATTTCCTGTTTTTACAATATATACAAAATTGCGGAGCTACGAGTACCAAAACAATCTAACCAATTTTTTTTGGCCAAAACTTTGTCACTGCCTTTGTAAAGTTTTGTTGGCATCCCCGTGCCGCCTGGCCAGCAGGCCTCCAGTCACCACATTATATTTAATGACATCGACGCTCATCATGCAGACTTGCACGTGCAGCAAGAGAGTGACATCTGCTAAATTAAGTGCCACATGTTCCCCAGCATTATGTAGTTAGAACCAAGGACGCCTCCAGGTGATCGTCAGCAGCCACCAGCTGTTCGCTGCTTTTTATAAATTTCTTGTCGCAAAAAATATAAATGCAATATCTTGTTGGCTGTCTATTATGTTAGAAGAATAATTGTGTTCTGTTCTCATTGGATGCAAGTAAAATCCAGTATTTCAGTATTTTCAAACCAGCTAAAGATCCATTAAAGTCTTATGAACGGCATATTCGCAGTAGAGAATATATACCAGAAAAATAATTTATAATACCTTACACTTGGAGACTCCTACAAATAAAAATCAAAGGCAGCATAATGCGCGGCACAACAAAACAACAATGAAACCGAAATCAAGTTGTAACAGAGAGAAACTACACGCTCATTTAAAAACCAAATGCCCATTTGGGACAAAGAGTGTATAGCGGAGAGGGGGGACTGGGCGTCATTAGAGCAACATGCAGACACTCAGAACTGCAAGCGACTCCACAATCAGGGGACGTGGTAAAGTGAAAAATATATTTCACCCTTCTCGGTTCAAAGATTTCTATGTTCGCTTTAGCTCGCAGACAGAGAGGACACATAAAACACGAAAGCTAAACGTACCAAAAACAGCCATAAGCACAGTCGCATTCAGATAGATACACTGATCAAAAAAGGGAAATGAAATAAATAAAATATATATGTATATCTCTATATATAAAACTGTTTGTCCTGACTGACTGACTGACTGACTGACTGACTGACTGACTGACTGATTGGTGATCAACGCACAGCCCAAACCGTAAGAGCTAGGAAGCTGAAATTTTCACTGTAGTTACCTTATGTGATGTAGGTGCACGTTAAGACGGGGTTTCGGGAAATTCCACTCGCAAGTGTGGAAAAATCGCGAAAAACGTTTGTATGTAACTTTTTTGTTTACCATCCGATCGGCCTCAAACTTATTTTCAAAGATCTTTGTTCAAATTCATTTGAGGGGTGTTTCACACTTTTCGAAAAATCCGTTCCTCCTTGGTGGAAATGGAGGTCAAAGATTTGGTGGGTGACGTTTCGCGCTCAAATTTATTTCCAGTGATCTATATGAAATATCATTTGAGACGTGTTTCTCACTTTTCGCAGAAAGCAAACTTCTTCGGGGCGAATGCGATTTAAAGATTTTTTGGGCGGCGTTTTAAGTTGTGTCCGATTTGCTTCAAACTTATTTTTAAAGCTCTTCATAAGAACTTAATAAGTACGTATTTCAGCGATTTGGGAAATTCCACTCGCAAGTGTGGAAAAATCGCGAAAAATGTTGTATGTAACTTTTTTGTTTACCATCCCATCGGCCCCAAACTTATTTTCAAAGATCTTTGTTCAAATTCATTTGAGGGGTGTTTCACACTTTTCGAAAAATCCGTTCCTCCTTGGTGGAAATGGAGGTCAAAGATTTGGTGGGTGACGTTTCGCGCTCAAATTCATTTCCAGTGATCTACATATATGAAAAATCATTTGAGACGTGTTTCTCACTTTTCGCAGAATTCAAACTTCTTCGGGGGGAATGCGACTTAAAGATTTTTTGGGCGGCGTTTAAAGTTGTGTCCGATTTGCTTCAAACTTATTTTTAAAGCTCTACATAAGAATATAATGAATAAGTGTTTTAGCGATTTGGGAAATTCCACTCGCAAGTGGAAATGGAGGTCAAAGATTTGGTGCGTGACGTTTTGTGTTCAAATTCGTTTCCAAAGATCTATAAGAAAAATCATTTGAGACGTGTTTCACACTTTTCGCAGAATCCAAACTTTTTCGGGTGGAATGCGACTCAAAGATTTTTTGTGCGAAGTTTTAAGTTGTGTCCGATTTGCTTCAAACTTATATTCAAAGCTTGTCTGTCGCTGACATTTTAATAGTTTTGTTAGCTTTTTCCTGCCGCCAGGCGAGAGGACGTAACTTTTACGCGTGCCCTCCTCAAAAGAGACTTTCTGGTGAGAATTTAACAAAATGCTTGTGGACCATGCGAAGGCGTCCAGCCCTCCCGTCAAGCTCTTCCCCCTGCGAGGCTACTCTTAAATAGGAGCAAATAATTTTTTTGTTGCGCGCCTAATCCGCCGTCTGCCCGAGAATGAAACATAATGTCATTTGCCACTGATACTCCCATGCCAAGTGTCAATTGTAGTCTCACTGCCAGTTCCAGTGGCAGCCCCAATGGCTATACCAAAAAAAATACCAAAACCAAACTAATGCCCACATCTGGATTTTGTTTACGCTTTGGCCCTTTTATACCCTGACCCATTGAAAATGGGTATAATGTATTTGTGCAAATGTATGTAACAGGCAGAAGGAAGCATCTCCGACCCCATAAAGTATATACATTCTTGATCAGCATCAACAGCCCAGTTGATTTAGCCATGTCCGTCTGTCTGTCCGTCCGACCGTATGTATGTATGAACGCAAGGATTTCAGAACCTATAAGAGTGAGACCAGAAATTTTAGCTGTAGGTCCTCCTAGTCCATGCGCAGATCAAGTTTGTTTCCGATAATCGATAACTTGCCCCGTTTCCAAGTAATCCATAAAAATCGATATCGAAATCCTGTTTTTTGAGCAATTTTGGTAAATAATATGAGCTAGAGTTATCAATTTTGACATATAGTTTGTAGAACTTGTAGAATTGTGTAAACAATTGTTTGACAGCGGCAAAGCCAACTATTTTTGGTTTTTGAATTATTTCTCACATATCATTCTACTTTCTATTACTATTTTTATGAATTCTATTAGTAAATACTATAAGCAACTATAATAAATTTAAAAAAAAATATTTGCAATATTTGAAAGTATTTATTTTTGCTAAGAAAGTCGAAAAATCGTTTTTTTTTCTAATGTGAAAACAATTTCTTGACATACTGTATATACTTTATGGGGTCAAAGATGCTTCCTTCTGCCTGTTACATACATTTGCACAAATACATTATACCCTTTTTACCCATTTTTAAAGGGTTCAGGGTATAATAAAAATAGGTATACTTTGATTTTAATTTTAGTATGGGAGTTCTTGGTTCAAGACTGATTGGGTCTTGTTTCAAGAATAAACTAATCTACTACCAAGGTTAAATAATAAATTGAGCTTAATTGGGTCATAAATTTAGTATGATTTAAGTTCGTGAGCTCGTAAATCCAGATTTATATAAGCTTATTTCAAGCTCAAACTGGGATTGTATTAAGAACATATTGGTCTTGTATTAAGAATCATTAAAACTAGATTCAATACCATTCCGTTCTTAAATTCTGCGTAATATGGATGAAAAACGTAACAAACTTGATTAATTCAAGTTTTACTGGCCTTACCGTACTGTTATGGCCGGTTTTACTTGATACAAGCACGAAATGATTTATTTTCTCTTTTACTTGGACGTTTATATTAGGAAATTTAACTGAGCCAATTTATAAAAAAAGACCCTAAGACACGAATATTTTAAAAATCCTTGAAATGTAAATAAATTAAAGCATCAAAGCGCATGTATCTCTCTGTATCTGGCAGTCATTAAAATTACAGATATAGCTTTATTCGTAAATTGCCGTAAGTTGACACTTTGAATGCGATATGAAGCAACGGCGCCTCGAAGAAACAGACAGATATAAGCGACTTTTAAATTTTTCGGTTTGCAGACATGAAAAGTCAACGCTCGCACACACGAATAAATTGCTTATCTTGGGACTTGACTGCAAGGTATGAGAGTCTGGAATTAGTTTCAACATGTTTCAGACACTACTCGAGAAATTCACACGAATTTGAGGCACTTAAAAGTTTTCAAGTGTTTGGCAGGGCCTTAGACTCGCCTAAGGGACAGTTTTCTAAGCGGCTTATAATAAGCAGCCATCAAGTGTTAAGATATTTCAAGGATTTTCCAAGATGCCACTCACACATGAGTGAGCATTAATAGGGCAAGTACAATATATTTAGCACAATTCTAGGAGCGGTTACATCACAGCGTATTGTGGTCCTAATTGTTGTGGTGCTCGAGCGTGCGTTCAAGAAATTCATTAATATTCTGCTTCGCGCTTTGCCATCTCCAATCTCGTTTAATATAGACGCATGTGTGACGTGCGTTTTGTTGCGGATTATGCAAAGCCGTTGCCAAGATATCACCCATTTTCTCTTATTTATCTGTCCAAATGGCATACATTACTTTTTATGCTCTGCACTTGAAAAATATAGATTGTGTTCAAATATTAAATTTATATGTATAAAAAAAAAAAACAAAAGAATAATTAATAATTATTTGCACACAAATATCTTATTATACCCTTTATCACATTCAATTGTTACAGGGAATTTATGGTCTCACACCATATCGATCGCAGAAGCTATAGGATATATAGATATAGAAGGTTGACAAAATAGATAGGCAATTGAGAGTAGAAAATTTTTAATTCCTTGCCACAGATGGGGCTATGGAAACATATATTTCAGTAGAGTCGGGATTTAGTGAATGGACATTTAAAAATGTTTGCAACGCGTTTCTCTTTTTGCTCTGAAATTATAATATTATATTACTACATATTATACTAGCGGGTATAACCCGGCCTTGCCCGTGGCACGTATGTTATAATATCAATGTTCTCAAACAAATTTGAAATGATTTTGAAACTGATCGGACGGTAAACAAATAACTTTCATACAAACGTTTTCCGCCAATTTACCACTGTTGCGAGTGGAATTTCCCAAATCGCTGAAATACGTATTTATTAAGTTCTTATGTAGAGCTTTGAAAATAAGTTAGAAGCAAATCGGACACAACTTTAAACTTCGCCTAAAAAATCTTTAAATCGCTTTCCCCCCGAAGAAGTTTAAATTCTGCGAAAAGTGTAAAACACGTCTCAAATGATTTTTCTTATAGATCTCTGGAAATGAATTTGAGCGCGAAACGTCACCCACCAAATCTTTGACCTCCATTTCCACCAAGGAGGAACAGATTTTCCTAAAAGTGTGAAACACCCCTCAAATGAATTTGAACAAAGATCTTTGAAAATAAGTTTGAGGACGATCGGATGGTAAACAAAAAAGTTACATACAAACGTTTTTCGCGATTTTTCCACACTTGCGGGTGGAATTTCCCGAAACCCCGTCTTAACGTGCACCTACATCACATAAGGTAGCTACAGTGAAAATTTCAGCTTCCTAGGCTTTGCGGTTTGGGCTGTGCGTTGATCACCAATCAGTCAGTCAGTCAGTCAGGACAAACAGTTTTATATATAGAGATAACTACATAAAATCTATACCATTTCAGTATTATCTAATATTTGGATTATATATACAAAATGTTAACATAGTATAGAATATAAAGGTTATTTCGTACTGTTAGTGGAAATGAAATCTATATTGATAAAAAATCATCTAAACCCAAATGCAGCTCGTGCTACGCGCTCGTTTGCTTTAGTAGTTATAAAAATAAATTTAAAAAAAAACCGAACCTCTCGGGTTCGAACTCGCAAAACACCACACTACTTGACGCCGCCTCTACTTAACAGCCACACCAATAATTGAGTCTTGAAAAAAACGGATTAAAATAGCAGCACAGAAAGCAATACAATCTCCATTGCAATGCTGTTGATATAACATGTACATGGATACAGAAGTTCTTTGAATTTGCGCTTGCTGCCAGCCAAAGAACGTTTTCTTTAATACCTGCTGTGTTTCTTAACCGATCTTGATGAAATTTTCTACAGTAGATCTTATTGTGCTATATAATATTTGTATATTCTCAAAAAGTCAATTGATTTAAATCGTGGCTTACATTGGTGGGCAGTATAAATTGGTTTATTTATTTGATTTATATCTATGAGGTAGTATCTAGGAGGTGGTGATAGCTGTTAAATGAAAGATACTTTATATATATATATACAATTTTAGAAGCTACATGTCAAGTTTGGTGGCTCTAAAATTGCTAAAAAACAGGATTTTGTTATCGATTTTTATCGATTGCTTGGAAACGGGCCAAGTTATCGAATACCGGAAACAAACTCGAACTTCGCAGGCACTAGGAGGACCCGCAGGCTTGAAATTTTAGCTGAATAGTATATATATATCAAGTATCTTTCATTTTATACCTATCGCCACATCCCCGCTACCACCATAAAGCTACAAATCAAGTTAATTATCCAACTTGTATTGTCCATCAATTTAAGCCACAATTTATATGCAATTGAATTTTGGCGAATACACAAATATTCTATATAATATTCTACAATAAGATGTACTGTTGAAAATTTCATTAAGATCGGTTAAGACACCCAAAAGTTATGTGCGCACGAGTTAGCAGTAGCTAGCGCAAATTCCAAGAATTTCCAAGAAATTCTACATGCACACACACACATTCATGCGTGTCTGCTTTGAATTCTATCAACATCATTGCAATTGCGATTGTATTATTTTCTGTTTTTTTTTTTAATTTTATTTTTTAGGACTACTAAAGCAAACGAGCGCGAGCCGCATTTCGTGTTGGAAGAAAAGGGTTCAGGGTATCCCCTAGTCGGGAGCTCCCGACTAGAACCTGTTACTTGTTTTGCGTTAATTACATGTAGCTGTCAGTCTGGATTAGGCACATATCTTTCAGCGCTTGTTGGCCGTTGTTTTCTTTCCATTGTTAAGTGCTACGGATAAACTTTGGACCAAAGCTTCCTTTTGACACACTCACATTCAAGGGAAGGCGATGACGCGTGCAAAAGTTTCTTTTCTTACATTCAATTGGGGGAAGCAGCAAGTCTCAGCTGCTTAAATTAGCGGCGTGAGCTCGTTTAACGCAAATTAAATTGCGTTATGTAAGAAAAGTCTCTCTTAACTCTACTCATGATTAACGCATTTCATTTTGTTCTTCATTTCCCTTTTACAGACACATTGACCCACCCACATATTCCGACTCTAAAGCTCCTGCATTTGTTGATAAGATTTTAACACGCCACGTACAATTTTCTCAACAAGTCTTAAACTTGTGGGCCTCTGCTGTCAGATTTTTCAGCATTTAACAAACAGCCCATCTAGCGAAGATGAAAGCGTCGAAGGTAAGCGGACGCACCTGCTTAGAACCCCAAAGCAGCAAAGTGCCTTTGGTGCAAACCGTAGCTGCGCTCCCTACGAAAACGAAGTTATACGCCTCTTTTATTCATGTCATACCCTAACCAACAAAGGGCTTAACTGCTTTTTATTAAGTTTTGACAAATAAAAAATAAAATAGTACAAAAATTTGTTAATTATACATATTCTTGCTCAACACAAAACTAACTAGTTTATATTTATGTAGTATGTATACCCAACATATTGTAGTGTATCTCAGTAAATGATACTTTGTGAGACTTTGTCGGAATATACATAAATAAATATATGTATAAAGCAACCACACATATGCAGACCGATAGAGGCGCGTGAAAAATACTGAGCATGCACTTTGCCGCCAGCGCGCCAGTGGTTACGCTACGTACATATATATCTTATGTTTATGAATTCTGCATAAACATATATACAGAACACATAAGAAAAGAACATTATGTACTTAGCTTATGTCCACTTTTATGTATCAACGAGAAAGGAGGGCTATCATCGGCACGCCGATGATTTAAAACCCTTGCAGACCCAACCTTTTCATAATGCTCATAGTGCTTGGCCCGTATCTAAAAAGCACAGGGAAAATAGTAAATGCCGAGTTTGGTCTTAAAAAAAAAAATTAATTTTAAGCTGGTCGTAACTATGGCAACTATATAATAAACTGGTCCGATCTTAATGGGATTTTGCATATATATGAGGAGCATAGCAAAACAAATAAATGCCGAGTTTGGTCAAGATATCTTCAAAAACAGAAATAAGTCCATACAAAAACTTAATTTTCGACCGATCGTTCCTATGGCAGCTATATGATAAAGTGGTGCGATGTTGATAGGATTTTGCATATATGAGGAGCATAGTAAAACTAATGAATCCCGAGTTTGGTCAAGATATCTTGAAAAAAACAAAAATGTTTTTCATACAAGAACCTCCTTTTCGACCGATTGCAGATATGTGGAGCATAGTAAAACTTCTAAATGCCGGGTTTGGTCAAGATATCGTGAAAAACAAAAAAATGTTCCATACAACAACTTAATTTTCGATCGATCGTTCCTATGACAGCTGTATGATAGGATTTTGAATATATATGAGGAGCATAGTAAAAATAATAAATGCCGAGTTTGGTCAAGATATCTAAATAAAGAAAAAGTTGTTCATACAAGAACCTACCTTTCGACCGATCGTTCCTATGGCAGCTATATGATATAGTGGACCGATCCAGCCGGTTCCGACATATGTACTGCGTGCAGCAGAAAGAGCGATTTCTGCAAAGTTTCATAAAGATAGCTTTAAAACTGAGAGACTAGTTCGCATAGAAATAAATAGACGGACAGACGGACATGGCTATATCGACTCGGCTGTTGATACTGATCAAGAATATATATACTTTATGAGGTATTATCCGATATTCGATAACTTTCCCCGTTTCCTAGTAATCGATAAAAATCGATATCGAAATCCTGTTTTTTTGTTTTAGCAATTTTGGTAAATACTAAGAGTTCGAGCCACCAAACTTGACATGTAGCTTCTAGAATAGGATATATATTTATCAAGTATCTTTCATTTAACAGCTATCACCACCTCCCCGATACTACCTCATAGATATAAATCAAATAAATAAACCAATTTATACTGCCCACCAATGTAAGCCACAATTTAAATCAATTGACTTTTTGAGAATATACAAATATTATATAGCACAATAAGATCTACTGTAGAAAATTTCATCAAGATCGGTTAAGAAACACAGCAGGTTTTAAAGAAAACGTTCTTTGGCTGGCGGCAAGCGCAAATTCCAAGAACTACTGTATCCATGTACACTCACACATTCATGCGCGTCTTCTGTATTGTTTGTATTGTATTGTATTGTTTTCTGTTCTGCTATTTTAATCCGTTGTATTCGAGACTCAATTATTGGTGTGGCTGTTGAGTAGAGGCGGCGGCAAGTAGTGTTGTGTTTTGCGAGTTCGAACCCAAGAGGATTATTTTTTTTTTTAAGTTTTTTTAGTACTAAAGCCAACGAGCGCGAGCTGTATTTGGTGTTGGTAGAAGAGGGTTCAGGGTATCCTCTATTTTTTTTATTTTGATACTGAAAAGCCCAGCCAATTTGACATGCGCACCCGCTGAGCGATTAGAAAATTCTCATTTACATTTGCGCTTCAGCTCAGTTCAATATGTTTATGGCCATGTTAGTCTGGTAAGTGCTTATCACATTTTATTTTTATTTATTTACCCACAGGTCAAATAGATACACATAAATATGCATTCACTAATTAGCTGGTAGCGCTGAGCTCCGATTTGCATATGCACTTTGAGTTTAACTCTTGGGTGCCCAACTACGTACCGACCATACAATTAAAATGAATAAAAAATACACTGACACTATCTTATAAAATTATTTCTCCCTTGCGGATTAAAATTAAATTGACTTTAATAATTTCATTTTTTTGAGAGCACTAGCACTAATACCAAAGACAATATAAACATTAAACACTGTTCGTATTGTATTTGCTTATACTATATTCATGTGCTGCGCTTTATGGAGATTTTGGGATTACTGAAGATTTTGAGCAATTATAAATATATTTGCTGACTAATAAATTGTTGTTGAACAATAAATTTTTAATACTTGCTGTACTAAGATGCAGATTACCTTAATTAAAGTTAAAATGCCATTGATTAGGGCTTTTGCTTATTATATATATTTAACACTGATTAACTTTTGAACATGAATTGGTGACATGGACACATAATGCAGTAGAAGAATATTTTTTTTAGGAACTTCGAAACTTTAAGCGCTGAAGATCATGGATGGGAGGGTACCGAACGCGAGAGTCAGCTTACATCCAAGACTTCGCCTCTACAGAGTATACTTATGAAAGCTATCACCATTGCATTGGCACTTTTAGTGGTCGTTTTGTTGTGACTGTTTAAGATTTTTCTTCGGTGTAGGGATCCAGAATAAAATTGTGTATGCAGGTCGAATAGGCAAAAATACATTTGAATATCACGCGTACGGATAAGCCAGGCTACAAATACATGCACAAATAGCCCAGCGAACAACATTAACTTCTGTATTATCTCTCCTCAAAGGCATAACCAATGAGAGATGTAAAAAAATTATATATAGTTAAGAAGCTCATTTTACACTGAAATCCTTAACACCGACCACAAGCAGCGCGCAATCAATCTTAATTGTTCGCCTGGATAGTTAACCTCAGTTCCCCCTCTTTTAAGAATATTTATTGCAAAAGTGCGCAGAAAAAAAAATATGAAGAGCTCCTAACTGATTTAAGAACAGTCGTCAAATAAATATAAGTGAATTCAAAAGGCAGATTTTGCCGTTTGTCATATAAACCAATATCACGTATACGCCGCTCGGAACCATCAAGAACACAAGACGCCAACCGGGTTGTTTATGTTTTCTAATTGAAACTATTCGCTTTTTCATTACGAAAATTTCCGTAAAATTTAACGCACTTCCTGATCAATGTTGCCACCGACGTCGGCTATTCAATTTTCTTGCGAAAAGGGATAGTGGAAAGATATTAACAGGCAACATTGGCAAAAAGAGCGTCAAATTGAAAAGCGCTAATTATATAAAAATAAATTGTCGCAATTCATTTTGCTTCTCTAAATACGTCTGTGAGTGTGTGGGTGCACATTCCGTTCTCATGAATTTCATTCTGCGTTCTCAGAGGAAGCCATGGCCCCAACTTGCATATTCCTCCAAAAGCGTGAATTTACGTCTTCTTTTTTTCCGTACGTTTTTATACCCTGAACCCATTAAAATGGGTAAAAAGGGTATAATGGTTTTGTGCAAATGTATGTAACAGGCAGAAGGAATCATCTCCGACCCCATAAAGTATATATATTCTTGATCAGCGTCAATAGCCGAGTCGATCTAGCCATGTCCGTCTGTCTGTCCGTCCGTCCGTCCCTCTGCCCTCATGCATGAACCCAAGGATCTCAGAACCTATAATTTTAGCTGTAGGTCTTCCTAGTGCCCGCGCAGGTCGAGTTTGTTTCCGTTATTCGATAACTTACCCCGTTTCCAAGTAATCGATAAAAATCGATATCGAAATCCTGTTTTTTGAGCAAATTGGGTAAACAATAAGAGCTAGAGTCACCAAACTTGATATGTTGCTTTTGGATAGTATATATATATCAGTATCTTTCATTTTATACCCATCACCACCTCCCCGCTACCACCAGAAAGCTATAAATCAAGTAAATAAACCAATTTACATATGCTGCCCGCCAATATAAGCCACAATTTAAATGCAATTGTGAGAATACACGAATATTTTAAAGTACAATTAGATCTACTGATGAAAATTACATCAAGATCGGGTAAGAAACACGAAAGAAAATGTGTTTCGGCTGCCCACGTGTTTGCGGCAGCTAGCGCGTCTTCTTTGAATTCTATTAACAGCATTGCAATTGCGATTGTATTGTTTTCTGTACTGCTTTTTTACTTTGATTTTTTCTCAATAAGTCTCGATAATTGGTGTGGCTGTTGTATAGAGGCGGCAGCAAGTGGTGCGGTTAGTTGCGTGTTCTCGAACCCTGCCAAGGCAACTTTTTTTTGAATAATTTATCTGTACTAGTACTAAAGCAAACGAGCGTGTAGCGCGAGCTGTATTTGGCGTTGGAAGAAGAGGGTTCACGGTAACCCCTAGTCGTGAGCTCCCGGCTAGAACCTTTTACTTGTTATACACTGAATCCATTAACTGGGAGCTCCCCACTAGAACCTCTTACTTGTTTTCTCAATAAAACTCAAATATTAATATGGCTCTTAAGAAGAGGTGGCGGCAAGTGGTGCGGTTAGTTGCGAGTTCGATCCTTGCCAAGGGAACACTATCTTTTTAAATTTTTTTTTATTACTACTTAATGGAGCTACGCAATGGAGCGCGTAGCGCGAGTTGCATTTGCTGTTGGATGAAAAGGGTTCAGGGTATTCCCTAGTCAGGAGCTCCCGACTAGAACCTCTTACTTCTTCTCTTATGGAATTTGTGCAAATCGTTATAAACATACACTTTGAACAATAAAGATGCAATTGATTGGCCGAACACCAAAGTTGTATAGCGTTCAAATCATCTTGTTGACGAGAGTGGTGTAGGGGATTAGTGTATAAAAGAATAAGTTTCACATCGTCCGCATACATAAGTACACGGGCATGTGATTTAGCCGAGGGGAGATAATTTATAAAAAGAGTAAAGGTCCAAGATGACTACCTTGAGGAACACCATAAGTAACGTGAACCTGTTTAGAGGTAGTCAGCCTGAGCATTACTCTTTGGGTCCTACCTTTTAAATAAGAACTAATCCAAAGCAAAAGAGACGGAAGGAAACCTATTCGGTCAAGTTTAAAAAGTAAAATGTCATGGTGCACAGAGTCAAACGCCTTACTGAAGTCAGTGTAAATGACATCAGTTTGCATTTTCGAAAGGAAAGCATCATTTACCAAGGAAGTATATTCTAGCAGATTGGTCTTAGTTGACCGATTCTTTACGAATCCAAGTTGAACAGGGGAGACAATTGATTTGCAGAAATGCTGCAAATTCGAAGTGATTTTTTTTATACCCTCAACCTATTAAATATGGGTAAAAGGGGTATAAAGTACGTGATCAAATGTATGTTACAGGCAGAAGGAAGCATAAGGCGGCAGCAAGTAGTGCGGTCAGTTGCGTACTCCAACTCTGCCAAGGCAACTTTTTTTTTTTTTTTTATATACACTGAACTTATTGAAAATGGGTAAAAAGGGGTATAATGTATTTGTGCAAATGTATGTAACTAGCAGAAGGAAGCATCTCCGACCCTATAAGTGTATATATTCTTGATCAGCATCAACAGCCGAGTCGATTTAGCCATGTCCGTCTGTCTGTCCGTCCGTCTGTCTGTCCGTCCGTCCGTCTGTATGAACGCAAGGATATCAGAACCTATAAGAGATAGACTTGAAATTTTAGCTGTAGGTACTACTTGTCCGTGCGCAGATCGAGTTTCCGATAATCGATAACTTGCTCCATTTACAAGTAATCGATAAAAATCGATATCGAAAACCAGTCTTTTGAGCAATTTTGGTAAATAATAAGAGTTAGAGTCACCAAACTTGACATGTAGCTTCTAGAATAGTATATATATATATCAAGTATCTTTCATTTTATACCTATCGCTACCTCCCCGCTACCACCTAAAAGCTATAAATCATGTTAGTAAGCCAACTTGTATTGCCTTTCTTATTAAGCCACAATGTAAATGCAATTGTCATTTTGAGAATACACAAATATTTTATAGTACAATAAGATATACTACTGAAAATTTGATCAAGAACGGTTAAGAAACTCGAAAGAAAATGTGTTTTGGCCTACACACACCCATTCATGCGCGTCTTCTTTGAATTCTATCACATCATTGCAATTGCTATTTTAATACGGTTTTTTCTCATGGACAGTTAATTATTGCCGAGGAAATTTTATTATTTTTTTTTTTGGCTGGTGTGATTGTTGCGTAGAGGCGGCAGCAAATAATGCGGTCAGTTGCGAGTTCAGACCCTGCCAAGGGAACTTTTTTTTTTTAAATTTTTTTTTATTACTACTAAAGCAGAAGAGGGCGTAGCGCTAGCTGCATTTGGTGTATGTATATAAGAATAAGAGGGATCAGAGTATCCCCTAGTTGGGAGCTCCCGACCAAGAACCTCTTACTTGTTTAATTTATGGTTATTACTGCTAAAGCAAACGAGCGTGTAGTGCGAGATGCATTTGGGTTTGGAATAAGAGGGTTCAGGGTATCCCAGAGTCGGGAGCTCCCGACTAGATATCTTACTTGTTTTAAAATTTTTGTATACTAATACTAAAGCAAGCGAGCGCGACCTGCATTGGGTGTTGAAAAGAGGGTTCAGGGTATCTCCTATTCGGGAGCTCCCGACTAGAGCCTCTTACTTGTTTTAAATAATTTAGGGATTGCGGACAGTTTTGCCATGTCTCTGTAATTTTGTATATCAGACTTTCCACCTTACTTATGGAAAGGAATGATATAAGATTTTTTCAAGCAATGTGCGAAGAAAGGAAGAACTACACTCCTTGAGTAGACAACTAGGAATACTCTCAGGCCCAGGAGAGTAAGAAGATTTTAAAGAATTTATAGCAGAAAGGAGAGAGGGATGGGAAATAATATGAGCTGGTATACAACCGGAAGAAGTAATATTGTAAGGGTAAGAATTATTATTAGGATAGACTGAAGAGTAGGTTGACTGGAAAAAGTTAGCAAAATTAGCAGAATCAGAGTCATTGCTAGCTTTATCCATCCCGAGAGAAATAGAAGATGGCAAGCTTCAAGATTTGCGCTTCAAGTTTAAAAAATTATAAAACTGTCTCGGATTTTGGGCAAATTGCCTTTTGCAACGAGAAAGATAGTTCTCATAGCACTGAGAATTAAGAAAAAAGAAGTTCGATTTAGCTATGGAATATTTAGCCAAGTCAGTACTCGAACTTAAAATATTTAGATTTTATATTATTTAGGTTTGATAATCTGGAAGTGAACCAGGGTGGCTTTGAAGAAGCAATTGAGGGAGTTGCATTAGGAACACAAACATCTAAGATGGAGTTCAGGGTGTTATAAAAAAAAATTAATAGCAGTATTCATATCAACCGAGTAATATGAAAAAGACCAACATATACTTATATCAATATGTTCTCCACAGTATACAACAGTGGCTTTGTATATGTTGTGAATAATTTATGGGCAAATTTTTTGCTTAAAACACAAACAATACAAGCACTCACCCCTGGTGTAATCCTCTGGCAACAACACAGGAGTTATTGGCATAGTTGCGCCATCGAGCTTTTTCAATAGCTGTCACAAATAGAAATAATTAAAATTATTTTAGTTCTTGTTGTAAGTTACGAAAATTGGAATTGGAATACGGAATTGGTCTGTGCTTATTATTAATTTTAAGAGTATACAAAGGCAAGCGAACCCGAATTGGTACTTGCCAATTGCAGCGAAGCGACAAATGATTAGTTTTAATTTTGAGTAATGCAAGTGGCCGATGTGTACCAAATGCACGAAGCGAACGAACTTAACTATCTCGATGCTCAGCATCGAGACCTTTGCATAAGTTAATGCTAGGGCAATAGAATGATCGACAGAGCGAAGAACGCCAGCTTAATGTAAATATTCTTAAAAGCGAAATTTAAGCAGTTGCTTCGCAGAGCAAGTATTATCAGATAAGAATAATAATATCAGTGGCTCCAACTGTTTTGGCTGCGTCTTCAAGGGAAGACGAGTGCTAGGACAGAAAAGAGCTCTTTCAGGCTTATGTTTTTAAATGCAGTTACTTACTTGAAGGGAAATTTAATTTACATAAATACACATATGTTTCGTTGTTTATAATATTTGTGTGTATTCTATGGTGTTCGTACATTTTGTTATACCCTGAACCAATTCAAAATGGGTAAAAGGGGTATAATGTATTTGTGCAAATGTATGTAACAGGCAGAAGGAAGCATCTCCGACCCGGTAATGCTTCGGTGTACCCAACACACATATGGAATGCCCAAATAATTCGGGGATGGTATCTATTCCACGTAGTTTTTTCTCAAGATTCCATTTACGGCGGCGGAACTTGAATTTATAGCGTATTTTATTAAATATAAGCAATTAAAAGTGGCGATAGCGCGGTGGTAGCACGATTGTAAAGTATCGTGCAGCAACGATACTACTTCACGATGAATTTCCGATAATTTTTTAACTATCGTCAGCGCTTTGAGATGAGCGAATAAGAGCTGCTAACTATCGATGATGAATCATTAAAAATATCGAATTTTCGATTTGGCGGAGGCTGCTTTGCATTTAAAGTGTATGAAACTAAAATACCAAAAATACTATTGACATTTGCAATATTTTGTTTTCAATAATTAAATATACATTTAATTGTAAATTTAACTTGAATATTTTGTAATTAATGTAAGCTATTAAATGTGGTTATATAATAAATTTAAAAAATAATAATATATATAAAAATTTATTTATTAAATTAATTATATTTATGTTTAATATTATTAATAGAATTTTAAGATTAATTTTTAAAATATGTATAAATGACTAGCGTTTACAATTGATCGTTTGAAGTGAACCGGACGACGGTAAGCAACAAAATATCACTCATCCGAAATATCCCAATGCTTAGTCGATTGCAACAGATCAACATATAATTTTTAGTAGGTTTCTGCATCTGCACGTCTAAGTCAACTAGCTTTCGCGTTATTAAGGCTCACATTGCACTCATACGGACGTTCCTTGGTATGTATACTGTGGATAACAATAATAAGTTTGTATTAGAATATATGCGGCTTTTTTAACATGGAGTGAAAAATTCAGTTACCAATAATGTCAAAGAATGATGCAATGAGTCAAAAACGCAAAGTCCTGCTGTCTCTAAACTAAGGGATCATATATTAAAACCAAATTAAAAGATGCATTAATAAAAAGATTTACACCAGTCAACATTATCAAGATATTTATAATTACTAAAATATTTGTTTAAAAATTCAAACAAACAAAAGAATATTATTTATAGATTTTGAAGCAGTTTAAACAACGTAGGCATTAAGGGGCATAATGACCTAAGCTTGAGGCCAATGTGGAATTTCTGTTGCTGGGTCAGACGCATCTGTTAAATTTTACCACAATTATCTCAAACATTATCGCTGTTACACTTTGCGTGTTAACCTGCATGACATCTGCAAAAATTCAAATTGCAATTGAGAAAACTACCTATTTTCGTAGATTAGCTGATTGATACTTACGGGTATCCCAGCGCAGAAGTGCATCATCTGATCGTGGCGGATGCTAACATTTTAACCAAGATTTTTGGCCATATATGTATATTCTCCCTCGTTGGGATTGCTTGGGGATATCCAACAGACACTTTATCTAATTGTTGTAAAAAAATAATATAAGAAACAAGCTAAATTTGGATTCTTGCAAAATTATAATAATAATTACGTGCGCGTGCCTAAACAATGCGCACGCATATATGTATACGTGCACATATGATCACACTTTACACTGATTATCACACATACAGAGTTTGTACGCATACACTTGTACTTTATTTTGCAAATAAGGTTTGAATGTATGAATACATATAAACGCGCATTTCATCATTTGCAGATGCATGTTCATATTTTTGTTTATTTAAACAAAATCGGATGAAATTGCCTCAATTTGCATCAATTAATTTAACTGATAATCGGAAAAAAACCAGATGTTACGACTATTTTAATATTATATTTAAATCAATATTTATTTTTTCATAATTTTTCTTTGAAAACTTAAAAAATGTAGTTGAACCATTAAGAACCTTGCTTCGTATTTTTTCGTGTTAATACTGAAATTAAACAAAATTTAATTGAGCTTTCTTATTGGGAACTAACCGAAATGATGGCCTAATTTTTCTTCTCTGCTATTTGCATTTCACAGAGGTCTTCCAGCTCGTCTTCATACTGTGATAAATGAATTTTAATGATATTAAGAAGAATATTCTTAAAAATAAAATACTTACATCTTCATATGTGCAGTCTAGATCAATGTTATGCTCTGCCACAATGGGGATTGTAGATTCTTGCAATGGCTGTAAAAGCATGGTGGAATCTATCCATGTGGTTTGGATAGTGCGCTTTGAAAACGTAGGTTGCTAAATATCCTGTCAAATGTTTTTTTGAACGCCCATATTTCGGAATTTTATCCTTCATGTCCCTCCATTTTCTTTCAATATTTTGCGTATGCGCTTTTGTAGTTGGGTCAACAAAGTTCATTGAATGATTCACTGTCAGGTGCTCAAAACCTTCATCGCTTAGACTGCGGTATGAAGACCAACAATCCGAAATGATGGTTGTGCCATCCGCGATGTTTTCTTTTTTAACGCGAAGCAGCGTGGTTTTGGTGCGGTTTTCGACAGGAACGATGTACAGCCTTTTGGTATCCCTTTCATAAATACCAAATACCCATTGGCCTTGGATAATCCGCCCACAGTTATTTTTTCTTTTTGAAATAAGGCTTTCGTCGATTTCTACGACCTTGCCCTCTCCTCCAAGCTTTTCAAGGCTTAACTCTGCACTCTGCACCCAATCCTGAAATACTTCGCGCAAATAATTACGCCAATTGACTATTGTTTCATATGACATTGAGAATTCATTTTTTAAAAATGCAGTTATGGGTTCAACTCCCGTGAGCTCGTAATATACAATAAGGCAAATTTTCCTGATAGTTAGACGCGATCCCGCGAAGAACGTGTTCGCCCGCACACTTTCTAAAAAATTACATTTTTTTGTAATTTTTTTTTTATTTTTTTCAAAAGTGTGCGTCAACCTGCACCGAAAAAAAAAGTCGCCCTTTAATGTGACACACTTGCAGGGCTCGCCACACTCAGGACAGTTCTTGGATTTTAAAATAAGTCCGTGGTCTCTCAACCAGGACATTAATTTTTCCTGATCATTTATTATTTCTAAAAATGCATGTGCAGTAATTTTACATTCGTCGCATTTGTCCATTTTTTATTACCAAAATGTATTTTCCAGCTATGTAAGTAGTGACATGCACTCGCGAATAGATTTCGATTAAAGAAACTACAATTGTGGTGCACATGCACACAAGCATACATACGTTTCTAAGAACTCGTAGGAGATACAAAGCACAATCATATTGTGTTAGTGTAAATACTCTAACACATACATAGGTAAGTTAGTCCGTAAGCATGATCACTTCCAATTGGTGTATCCCATGTATGCATACATTCAAACCTTATTTGCAAAATAAAGTACAAGTGTATGCGTACAAACTCTGTATGTGTGATAATCAGTGTAAAGTGTGATCATATGTGCACGTATACATATATGCGTGCGCATTGTTTAGGCACGCGCACGTAATTATTATTATAATTTTGCAAGAATCCAAATTTAGCTTGTTTCTTATATTATTTTTTTACAACAATTAGATAAAGTGTCTGTTGGATATCCCCAAGCAATCCCAACGAGGGAGAATATACATATATGGCCAAAAATCTTGGTTAAAATGTTAGCATCCGCCACGATCAGATGATGCACTTCTGCGCTGGGATACCCGTAAGTATCAATCAGCTAATCTACGAAAATAGGTAGTAGTTTTCTCAATTGCAATTTGAATTTTTGCAGATGTCATGCAGGTTAACACGCAAAGTGTAACAGCGATAATGTTTGAGATAATTGTGGTAAAATTTAACAGATGCGTCTGACCCAGCAACAGAAATTCCACATTGGCCTCAAGCTTAGGTCATTATGCCCCTTAATGCCTACGTTGTTTAAACTGCTTCAAAATCTATAAATAATATTCTTTTGTTTGAATTTTTAAACAAATATTTTAGTAAATATAAATATCTTGATAATGTTGACTGGTGTAAATCTTTTTATTAATGCATCTTTTAATTTGGTTTTAATATATGATCCCTTAGTTTAGAGACAGCAGGACTTTGCGTTTTTGACTCATTGCATCATTCTTTGACATTATTGGTAACTGAATTTTTCACTCCATGTTAAAAAAGCCGCATATATTCTAATACAAACTTATTATTGTTATCCACAGTATACATACCAAGGAACGTCCGTATGAGTGCAATGTGAGCCTTAATAACGCGAAAGCTTAGTTGACTTAGACGTGCAGATGCAGAAACCTACTAAAAATTATATGTTGATCTGTTGCAATCGACTAAGCATTGGGATATTTCGGATGAGTGATATTTTGTTGCTTACCGTCGTCCGGTTCACTTCAAACGATCAATTGTAAACGCTAGTCATTTATACATATTTTAAAAATTAATCTTAAAATTCTATTAATAATATTAAACATAAATATAATTAATAAATAAATTTTTATATATATTATTATTTTTTAAATTTATTATATAACCACATTTAATAGCTTACATTAATTACAAAATATTCAAGTTAAATTTACAATTAAATGTATATTTAATTATTGAAAACAAAATATTGCAAATGTCAATAGTATTTTTGGTATTTTAGTTTCATACACTTTAAATGCAAAACAGCCTCCGCCAAATCGAAAATTCGATATTTTTAATGATTCATCATCGATAGTTAGCAGCTCTTATTCGCTCATCTCAAAGCGCTGACGATAGTTAAAAAATTATCGGAAATTTCATCGTGAAGTAGTATCGTTGCTGCACGATACTTTACAATCGTGCTACCACCGCGCTATCGCCACTTTTAATTGCTTATATTTAATAAAATACGCTATAAATTCAAGTTCCGCCGCCGTAAATGGAATCTTGAGAAAAAACTACGTGGAATAGATACCATCCCCGAATTATTTGGGCATTCCATATGTGTGTTGGGTACACCGAAGCATTACCGTATATATATTCTTGATCCGCATCAACATCCGAGTATATCTAGCCATGTCCGTCTGCCTGTCCGTCCGTCCGTCCGTCCGTCTGTCCGTCCGTCTGTTAAAGCCACAATATAATGCTTTTGACTTTTAGAGAATATACGAATATTCTATAATATAATAAGATCTACTGTTGAAAATTTCATCAAGATCGGTTTAGAAACACAAAAGTTACTAAAGAAAACGTGTTTTGGCTGGCCTCGTGTTTGCGGCAGTTGAAGCAAATTGGAAGAATTTCTGTATACATGTACACACACATGTGTTGTTGTGCTTTTATTATATTTCAGATTGATATTATCTACAAACAACTGCTGAGATTCCTGTAACTGATGTATTTATTTCTCTTAAAGCTTATCTGTGCAGTTTGGCTAATGTGTGCTATTTTTATAGTGTTTTTAGCACTCGCGTGTCTGCTTTGTCGCTGCTTGGAAAATGCTTGAGCTTTATTTGCTGGCCATAATTTCTCATGATTTCCAAAATAAATGCAAGCCACAAATAGAGTTTAACACTGGTTGGCCGGAGGTGGGCGGTGTGGTATGTGCGCGAATCAGGCCAAAGTTAATGGCAGTTACAAGTACAGCTGTTTTCTTTAGTATGATTTGGCCTAAACATGCAAGGGCACTTATTTTGCTGCCGGCCACATTGTTGTTGTTATGACTGATGCGGTATGCAGCACAACTCGCATAAAATATTTCGGGCTTATTACTAAAAACTTTGAAACAAATTATAGTGCAATGCATTTTTTGAAATTGGAGACAATTTCGTGGCTCGTTCCGAAGGGTCCGGAACTCATTAAATAAAACGGTTTATATTGAAGAGAAAGTTTGCAGACAGTTTCTATTTGGGCTTAAGTAGACAAGGACAAACCAGAACCGAATTTTGGGCAGGTCCTACAGCACTTCAAGTATATTTCATGCTCAACTGCTGCCCGACTCTGGACTGTAAACAAAGCAATGTGGCAAATGGCTTTGAAGAAAGCGCATTAAACAGTCGTTAATTTTACACACACTTTCTCTCGCCCTTTGGCTACATTTCTCTCTGTTAGCCTACAAGCGACCAGAGAAATAATTGCCAGCCAACTGCTTGCTGGAAGCATATACTGAGCTGAAACCCTGATCCAGGGCCAGAGCCAGAACGACAACAAAAACCGAAACCATGGACCTAGTCGTAATTTTTGTTGTCCTATTTGTTGTTGTTTTTTTGTCCTGAATGCAAGTATACCTAATACATGTAAAGTCGAGCTCAAAAATTTAATTGAAAATAGGGAGTAGAAAATTGAGGTAAAGCATGAGATAAATGAAAAAAAATCTAATATAAGGAGATTGGAATAAATCAAATCTAATCTCATTAATTTGATTTAATTTTAATAATTATATTCATTATATAATATAACTAGCGGGTATAACCCGGCCTTGCCCGTGGCAAGTTTAAAATAAATTTTCTTAAAAAGCTTTGAAAATGATTTTCACACTGATTGGTCGGTAAACAAACAACTTTCATACAAACCGCTAAAACACGTATTCATTTAGTTTTTTAATAAGTTTGAAGCAAATCGGACATAACTTAAAACTTCGCCCAACAAATCTTTGAATCGTATTTCTACCGAATAAGTTTGGATTCTGCGAAAAGTGTGATACACGTCCCAAATGAATTTTCATATATATCTTTGAAACTGAATTTGAACACGAAACGTCACCCATCAAATCTTTGACCCCCATTTCCACCAAAATGGGATGCATTTTCCAAAAAGTGCGAAACACTCCTCAAATGAATTTGAACAAAAATCTTTGAAAATGAGTTTGAGGTTTGATGAACAAAAAAGTTTCATACAAACGTTTTTCGCGACTTTTCCACACTTGCGGGCGGAATTTCCCAAAATGCACCTACATCAGAAGAGGTATCAACAGTGAAAATTTCAGCTTCCTAGCTCTTACCGTATGGGTTGTGGGTTGATCACCAATCAGTCAGTTTGTCAGGACAAACAGTTTTAAATTGTAATTAAACCAGATTTACATGTTAAATTAAGAAACTGATTTGTTGGACTGGTTGCACTTATGCGAATTTAAATTTAAAATCAAAAACATTTTTGTACTTTGAACTTCTTTAGCAATCAGCTCGCAATAAACTTTTACCAAACTAACCAAATATTTTTTCTTTCTATTAACAATCCGGTATTTTGGATTTGGGTTATTTTAAAAAATTTGGATTCAAAAATTGATTGGGAATGCTATTTTATCTATTAATTTATTTGCGCATTTAATGACAAAAAATATTTACTAAGTATGATGATGTCTATAGGCCCTTTGGCTTGAAATGTATATGGTATGTTCGATTTTGGCTTGGCGACTATATGCAGCTGTATGAAAGCTTCGTTGGAAATATGAACACATCTACAAAATAGAGTAAAACACTGCAAAAAGATTGCATCATATGCATGCACCAACTTTGGCCAGGACACTTATTAAAATTCGCGAAAATCTTTGTAATTGTAAACCAGGTAATTTTACAATGGAATTTGCAGTAAAAATTATGTTTTCTGGTTACCTCTTGTAGCCTTCGCCGGGAATATACTATAGCGCCACTCTGTAAATCCTTGTCCCAAGAATGTGGGCTACTCATTTGATGTTTTTTAAACCCTGAACCCATTTAAAATGGGTAAAAGGGGTATAATGTATTTATGCAAATGTATGTAACAGGCAGAACGAAGCATCTCCGACCCCATAAAGTATATATATTCTTGATCAGCATCAACAGCCGAGTCGATTTAGTCATGTCCGCCTGCCTGTCCGTCCTTCCGTCCGTAAAAGATATGAGAAGAAAAAGACTTAAAGCTTTGAAATTTTGTAGGTCCTCCTAGTTCCCGTGCAGAACGAGTTTGTTTTCGATAATCGATAACTTGTCCCGTTTACATTTAATCGACAAAAATCGATATCGTTATCCTGTTTTTTGAGCATATTATATTTATTTATTTACTTATTTATTAGTGGTCGACAAAACGAGTGTCTTCCTAATTATTCATTACATTTTATATACAATTATGAAAATTAAATGCTAAAAGCCTAGTTAGGGAACACAAATTTCTATTAGCATCACCGACCGATGGAGGTGTTTTATTTGCCACCGGAATCAGAGTCATTGCTAGCTTTATCCATCCCGAGAGAAAAAGAAGATGGCAAACTTGAAGATTTACGCTTCAAGTTTACAAAATTGTAAAACTGTCTCGGATTTTGGGCAAATTGCCTTTTGCCTTTTAAAAAAAGATAATAGCAGTATTCATGTCAACCGAGTCATATAAGAAAGACCAATCGGTTGCACAAACACATTTTGGAGAAATCAATTTGCTTGTCGATGCATTCTGGGCACGACCAACGCAAGCCGCCGCAGCCCTTCTTGGCAATTGCAGCGATCTTGTCGCAATCACGCCCAGTGAGACCTGCACATTTAGTATGCATCATATTCTAACATAGCCTGCAATTAACAAATTGCGGCTGTGAAGAATCATCAGCCTGCTTGAACGTGCAAGGTTTCTTACAGCTCGACATAATTTCTACCAGCGTTAAAAGATATGCAGAAGTTGCGAAAGCGCAGAGTAAAACGAAACACGGTGCACAAAAATAGAGCAAGTAAACGCTCAAAAATATATAAAAATCTTGGAGCACTAGCATTATTACTCAATGGAGCACAAGTAAAACACGTCAATCACTCTCAACTGAGAACTCTCTCATATTTGGTAAATAATTAGAGATATTGTCACAAAACTTGACATTTAGCTATTTATATATGTACTAGCGGCCTTGCCCGTGGCACGTACATATGTTATAAAATCAAAAAAGGTTTGAAAATGATTTTGAAACTGATCGGACGGGAATCAAACAACTTTTATGCAACTCGGAAAACTCTTAAAATTCATCAAAAAAATCTTAAAAATGCATTTTCCACCGAAGGTGTTTAGATTTTGCGAGAAATGTGAAACACGTGTCTAATGATAATTCTTATAGATCTTTGGAAATAAATTTGAACACAAAACGTCATCCACCAAATCTTCGACCCCCATTTGCACCAAGGAGGGATGGATTTTTCAAAAAGTATGAAACAACCCTCAAATGAATTTGAATACAGATCTTTAAAAATGAGTTTGGGGCCGATCGGATGGTAAACAAAAAACTTTCATACAACCGTTTTCCGCCAATTTACCACTGTTGCGGGTGGAATTTTCCAAATCGTCGAAATACGTATTCATTAAGTTCTTATTGCGAGCTTTGAAAATAAGTTTGAAGCAAATCGGACACAACTTAAAACTTCGCCCAAAAAATCTTTAAATCGCATTCCCCACGAAGAAGTTTGAATTCTGCGAAAAGTTTGAAACACGTCTCAAATGATTTTTCTAATAGATCTCAGGAAATGAATTTGAGTGCGAAACGTCACCCACCAAATCTTTGACCTCCATTTCCACCAAGAGGAATGGATTTTTCAAAAAGTGTGAAACACCCCTTAAATAAATTTAAACATAGATATTTAAACATGAATTTGGGGCCGATCGGATGGTAAACAAAAAACTTTCATACAACCTTTTTCCGCCAATTTACCACTGTTGCGGGTGGAATTTTCCAAATCGTCGAAATACGTATTCATTAAGTTCTTATTGTGAGCTTTGAAAATAAGTTTTAAGCAAATCGGACACAACTTAAAACTTCGCACAAAAAATCTTTAAATCGCATTCCCCACGAAGAAGTTTGAATTCTGCGAAAAGTGTGAAACACGTCTCAAATGATTTTTCTAATAGATCTCAGGAAATGAATTTGAGCGCGAAACGTCACCCACCAAATCTTTGACCTCCATTTCCACCAAGGAGGAATGGGTTTTCCGAAAAGTGCGAAACACCCCTCAAATGAATTTGAACAAAGATCTTTGAAAATAAGTTTGGGGCCGATCGGATGGTAAACAAAAAAGTTACATACAAACGTTTTTCGCGATTTTGCCACACTTGCGAGTGGAATTTCCCGAAGCCCCGTCTTAACGTGCACCTACATCACATAAGGTAACTACAGTGAAAATTTCAGCTTCCTAGCTCTTACGTTTGGGCTGTGCGTTGATCACCAATCAGTCAGTCAGTCAGTCAGTCAGTCAGTCTGTCAGTCAGTCAGTCAGTCAGGACAAACAGTTTTATATATAGAGATATATATATCAAGTATCTTTCATTTTATAGCTATCCCAGCTACTACCTTATATCTATTAATGAATTAAATTAACCAATTTAAAATGCCCATTTAAGCCACAATTTAGATGTAATTAAGCTTTTGAGAATATACAAATATTCTATAGTACAATAAGATCTACTATTAAAAATTTCATCAAGATCGGTTAAGAAACACAAAAGTTATTACAGAAAATGTGTTTTGTTTGGCCACGAGTTTGAGGCAGCTATCGCTAGATATTTCTGTATACATGTCCACACATTCATGCGCGTCTTCTTTGAATTCTATCAACAGCATTGCAATTGCGATTGCATTGTTTTTTGTGCTGCTATTTTAATCCGTTTTTATAACCTGAACCCATTAAAAATGGGTAATGTATATAAATTCTTGATCAGCATCAAAACCTGAGTCGATTTAGCCATGTCAGTGTGTCTGTCCGTCCGTCCGTCCATATGTATGAACGCAAGGATCTCAGAACCTATTAGAGCTAGAGACTTTGGTATGTAAGTTCTCCTAGTGCCTGCGCAGATCGAGTTTTTTTCCGATATTCGATAACTTCGATATATCAAGTATCTTTCATTTTATACCTATCCATATAAGTTATGTGCGCACGTGTTAGCATCAGCTAGCGCAAATTCCAAGAATTTCTGTGTACATGTACACACGCACATTAATGCGCGTCTGCTTTGAATTCTATCAACAGCATTGCAATTGCGATTGTATTGTTTTCTGTGTTGCTATTTTAATTGTTTTTTTTTTCTTTAAGACTCAATTATTGATGTTGCTCTTGAGTAGAGGCAGCGGCAAGTGGGGCGGTTAGTTGCGAGTTCGAACCCAGCTATGGGAGCACTTTTTTTTTTTATTTTAATTTTTATTTCTTACTACTAAAGCAAATAAGCGCGTAGCGCGATCCGCATTGGAAGAAGAGGGTTCAGAGTATCCCCTAGTCGGGAGCTCCCGACTAGAACCTCTTACTTTTTTGTTGTAGGGTGTACAAATAATCTTCTTTCCACTTTGACAAAAACTCTTTCTTTATTCTTTGAATCAGTTATTCTTAATAAGTTGTCTATTCTAGTCTGTGTCTCTGATTCTATGCTCAATGTCAATGTCAATGTCTTCTTTGTATATGTACAAAGGTCGTGAATTTAATACTGCTTCAATTTGACACAACAATGTTGATATTTTTCGAATGTTAGATTGTTGTCGCCTATTACCCTTTTTAGGTGATATTATTCCGACTTGACTCCGGCCTCCTAAATATCTCCGAAGTGAGGTCCTGCCGGCGGGATAAAATGCCCCTGGATTTTTTCATTTTCTAGTATAGGGGCAATCTCATTATTACTTTTGATCGCTTTTAGAAAATCTTGATCTAGCTTCCTTGACGCACCTACGAAATTAGTTCCATTGTCGGAGCATATATGAGCACATTTGCTATAAATCTTCTTAGTGCTGTTAAAAATGCATCTGATGTTAAATCAATAACAATTTCTAGGTGAATTGCTTATGTGGCCATACATACGAATACTGCTATATACCCCTTATATGTTTTCTGTCCCCGAGTTTTTGAGCACCTAATGTTACATGGTCATGCATAGTCTACTCCTGTATTTAAGAACGGGACGGATTCTGTTGCCCTATATTTCGGGAGATTTCCCATTATCTGTTCTACTGTGTGTTGCCTGTATCTAGTACATTTAACACCTTCCTTCAAATATTTCTTTAAGGAGTTTCTTAATCCGACTATCCAGTATTATCTCTGGATATGATATCTCATTAGGTTAATTCCACCTTGGAATGTTCCTTGATGTGTTTTTCTTATTATTACAGAAGCTATGTGACCTTTGTCTGAAAGTATTGGATGTTTGATATCGAAACTCTGCATTCGAATTTTGAAGTCTACCTCTGACTCTTAATATCCCATTTTGATATATAAATTAGGGTTTAGTCCTAGTATTTTAGTCATTGTTTTAATTTCTTTTTTCTGACGTAATCAATTTATTTCTGTGTTAAATTGATTTTTCTGTTCTTGTTTGAGTAACATTATATTCGCTTTTCTGAGTTCCTTAACTGCTAGATGGGATGGAAACACCTTCCTTGTAATTTAAATTGCAATAAATCATAGTATATAATCCTTTCTAATTTTGGTAAGCAAGAATAGCTTTGATCTAACTCTTGTATAATCCTACTTCCGAAGTTTAATAATATTGTATTGTCGTCGTCTGCTTTGTTGGCCAATTTTCTTAAGACTTTGATAGCCACTCAGGCCTTTTCCACCAAACTTGGCACTCTCTTAATTTACTTGGACAAACTTCCCTTGAGGCCACATTCGCTGGACTCTCTTCTGATTTTACCTGACCTCAATTTATATTTGTATTTTTTATTTCTTCAGTTCTTTTTCTTATGAACTTGTTCTTATTTGTACTGTTTTTTATCCAAGCTAACGAAATTGTAGTTATAATTTCGGTAGGGCGTTTCTATTTTTTATTGGGGTTACCTTGCTGGCTATTATAGTGACTGAATTACCTACTTTTCAATATACCACTGCTGCGTTTGCTTTCGCTGTATTTCAAGCTTCATGCCGGTTTGTAACCATCTTGGGATTCTTATGTCTTCTAATAATGTTAAGTTTTTTCTATACTGTTCCTATTCATTTGCATCTTCCATGCTTAGTTTGCCATCCCAATCTTTATTAAGTAACCATAATTTTTGCATGAATAATTGTCTACACTTGTAACCGGGGCTAGCCAGCCTAATGGATCATAAATCTTTGCAAGCGTGGATAATACTTGACGTTTGTTTATGTTTTCTGAACCCTAACAATTGACCTTAAATTTGAATTCGTCTTTCAAGGGTTCCCACAGTAATCCCAATGTTTTAATAGACTCATTTTGTTCAATAGCTATTTCTTTATTTTCTTCTGTATTTTCTATATGTTCTATAATCTCTTGATTATTTGCAATCCATTTTCTCAAATTAAAACCAGATTCCGCTAGCTCCCAAGAAATTTCTTTTATTTCCTTCTGACAGTCTTGTAGGGAGTCTGCTCCTGACATCAGATCTTCCATATAAAAGTTATTTCTGATTGTTTCCCTAATGATTTGATCTTCACAATTATTTGCTGTCTCTACCAGCACCCTTATTGCTAAGTATGGGGCTGACGCGGTACCGTATGTAACCGTTGGGAGTTTGTAATGGAGGAGAGGTTCGGGTTCAGTTTTTGCCTTTCGTTTGGCCATCAACCAAAATAAGAATGAACGTCGTGGCTGTTGCCTAGCCGGGTGCATAGGGATTGGATTGAGATTGGTTCGCACTTCTTGCTAATGCTCGGACAATAGCTCGTCGGACTGGTCGGGGTTTTTTTCCTTTCCCTTCTGCACTTACCATAAACACATAGTTTAAGTGCGATAAAAAAAAAAAAATAAAATGATTGGTTTAAGTAAATCAAAAAAAAAAAACAAGATTCTAGTATGTGTACCATTAATGTGTTCCGACCGAACATCCAAATTCAAACTATTCAAATTCGCTTAAGTGAGAGAACTAAGGTGTTGATCGTCTCTCTTTCTCTTTACCCTCCCTACCTTGACAAGCAACAAAAAAAAATATAATGGAATGTGGATGCTTGTCCCTATTTCAGGTTCTTAAACCATCTCTATAAATTGCAAACGGCTAACATGGGTACTTGACAGATAAAAAAAAATTAAGGAATTAGGATATCATATCAAATAAGCTAATATAATTCATTTATTCACGCATTGTTCATATTTTTGGGCATGATGCCAATTAATAGAAAGATAGGTATAGCTCGATTTACAAAATATATACAGTTTCCAAACAAAATTTAAATCCAAAGTTAATATGATGAATGTGCAATAACTAGTTTAAATCCCATAAAGAAGTGGAAGTGGAAGGAGAAATTCACCAACATTATCTTGAGACTTGACGGATAGTAATTAATTTACCGTCTTGTTAAATTAAGCTGCAGTTAAGGTGCATAGGTGTATATAAATACATATATCTATAAGCGTTGTTTTAAACTCTTACTCACGCGATAACCTTCGAAACAGACGTTGGGCCCAATGTATACGACGATTATGATCGCTGTTGCTAAATATTACAAAAGAAATTTATAAGTATATAAACACATGTATATATATATAAATGAGCAGCGGTCAAGGTCGGTGGTGTGGGAATTTCCTCTCGCTTTAACTTATTTAGGCATATTCATTGCATATTTTTACAAAATTTAAAAAAAAATTAAAGGAAATAAAATAAAACTAAGGATCTATTAACCGTACATCTTGGCAACGTTAAATAATTAATGGAATTATATGGCAATGGCTTCTAAGCAAGCGAAAGGGTACACCAAAAGTAATACAGGCTCAGCTCCTTCGTTACTCTCTGCAGGTTACGCTATATGCTTACAGCATGCGGCCCCGATGGTGCTGCATAAGTAGTAAGCGTTTCACCCGCTTGACGCCGTTCTCCGAGGCTATGCCAGATGTTGTTCTTCGCAAGACCGCGGCTGATAAGTAAAATAGCAACAAAATTGGTCCTACTGGGTTGCCAAGTGCGACACGTGCTCTTGGTGTTGCCCTTGTCTGGTCCGATCTCCCCCTCTGGTAGCGCCGACTAGTACGTCTAAATATTACCGCTGCTGTTTGTTAGCAACTGATGAGTGAAACGGCTCTAGTCAACTGAGCAGGCACGCAAACTGTGGAAGCCTTAATTAGTTCCAAGTCTCAACACTAGCAGATATAAATACCTTTTCTTTAAGGGTCACCCCGAATCACAATTAGGTTAGTGGGTCGAGTTGTTATGAAGGTTTTTGGTTTCTATTAGCGTACCAAAAGAACACTTTCAAACTGTACCACAATTGCAATCTTGGTCTTTGACGTCTTTGCAAAAATTATTTGCAAAGAAAAAAAATTTTATGAACTTAACTCGCCCGCGCTTCAAATATAAATGACATGCTGAGCTGTACTTTTAACCTTTACTACTTCCCCATTAAGTAATAAAGAGACAGAGCTGAAGGCTTGCTCCGAGCTTTTTTTACCGTTTTGAAAATCATGAGAGGTAGATCGGGATGGTCCGCAAACGCAAAATCCAACTCAAAAATAAAGCTCATTTACTATAGGAAGCAACAACAAATCATTCGCAAAACAACAACAGTGCGCATTTGTTTTTATCGTCGTCCGTTTTGATCAAAAGTTTCTGCGCGATGATGAGGACATAGGAAACTCAGTGCAAAGAAAAGGGACAAATAATGCCACTGTGTTTGTTGCTGGTTTCTCTGTCGTTCTAACAAGGCGGCGCGTAGAAACAACAACAACACTATTTGGGTTCTAATGTTGTTGTTGCATAGCCGAGTCTCGGCGCAAGTAGGTAGAAAAATTGAATGCGAGCAGGCCATGCCATTTAAATCAAAGGGTTACGCACACGGCGCGTCAACGTCATATACTATGACGTCACATTTTGAAGAATTTCATTTCTTGCGATGCTTAGAATATATTTATATCTTTATTACGTACTTAAAAGTAATCTTTTATGATAATGCATGTATTTAATAATGTATTACTATATTGTACGCAACGGTCGCACACAAAAAGCCTTAAGCTGTGACGTCACATGCGCAACAGAATGTTGCAATCTTCTCAAACTCATTTATAATAAGTTAGAAGAGTGTAGAAGCTTAGATCATAGGCTGTAGCTTCAAACCAAAAAGGGATAGCAGGGACAGATTTTGGGGTGTGCTTTTTTTATTGTGGAGTCGTTTGTTTTGATTATGGTTGTTGTTGGTTCATATGGGAAATGTTCTGAAGTTGTCTTTGATTTTTGGGCAACGGCAGAAGTGGCTGTAGACAGCCTGGTGTTGTGCTTCCAATTTGTCCATTGAGTAATATTACTTTATTACTCAATGCAATTTGTCATTGAGTTATACTCAATTGTGTTTGCAACCTCGCTATCTCTCATGAAGTGTTTCGAAAAAGAGCTTTTGATCCAAAAGCCTCCTCTGTCTCTTTATTACTCAATGAAGTGGACCATGGGCACGCACACACCCATACATAGTTATGTGTATGTGTGAGCATGTTGGATGCCATATTGTTTCGGGCATGTGTATGTTTTTTGCTGTTAAGTGGAAGCTATACTTGAAAATAATTTTATTTTTCGTTTGTTTTTTTTTGCTGCTGCTGTCGTTGTTGTTGTCCATTTGAATGACCAGAGGGTTGTTCGTATTTATCCTGTTGTTATTGTTGTTGTGTACGGGCATGGCGACAATTTTCTTGACATCGTTATCAATTAAGCGACACGTTGCGTAGCAAGGCACAGTTGTCGTAAATTGACTAAACGGAATGGCACAAGAAGAGCTGGGCGGGGTTGAGCTGAGCTGTAGAAACTTGTGTTCGAGGGCAATCGTCTCGAATAGGCCTCAAGGCTATCAAAACAATATAAAGTTGTTGATGTACAAATTGCTACCAAGTGCTGTTGTTCACTTGGATTTTATTATGAACAATTCTTGTATTTATATTGCATGTTTGTGATTTTATACACATTTAGTTTTTATTTTCACAAGCAAAATTCAAAGAGCTGCAGAGCAAAATATTCCTAAGCAGTAACTTGAAAATGCCATAAACTTTATACAGAATTTGGATTTGAATGAGTGGGACACACATTTTTCACATTTGTGTACAATTGTTATATACTGACTAACACCCATAGCAATGTTTTGATAAGCGTTGTTAAATTAATGCTAAGCGCAATTTTCTTTTGTAATAAAACATATACAAAAGCTGGTCAGAAAACGTTTGTGCCCCAGGCTGCTTCCCATTCTATTTCCTCATGTTCATGATATCAGCCATATCCGGTTAGTAAAACTGGCCATTTCAGGGCCACCTAGCAATATATTTTTTATACTTGTGGAAACTTCATTACAGTCTAGCAACCAACTACTTAATACCCTATTGCTAATATCATATATTTTTACAGCAATTCAGTTCTGGAATAAAATACAAGGCAACTACCTACATTTTTATAGTTTCTTGAAAGCCGAAATTTTGTTGTATAGCTTAGAGCTGTCTGACCACTTTTTTTAAGGCGTCTGCTAACTAATCAGTAGTGAGCTGTCAACTTGACAACACATTGTTGCCGTATTATATTACAAATTCTAAACTTTGAGACCACGCTGTAGCAGTTCCGAACCATGACAAATAGTTTGTGGAATATGTTTATAACAGCTGCACTTGCTGCCTCATATAAAATTAATATAAATATTATTATAAATAACATGTAAACTCTTTTTTGGCTTAATCATGGAAATCTAGGTGATGATACGCATAAAAATTGAAGGCCGCCTGATAATGCAATGGAATTCTGTATTAGCTTAATCAACACAAGGAAAAAATATCTGAAGCAAAAAAAAAACAAACTAGTATATATTTATGCAATAATCTCTATATATAAAACTGTTTGTCCTGACTGACTGACTGACTGACTGACTGACTGATTGGTGATCAACGCACAGCCCAAACGTAAGAGCTAGGAAGCTGAAATTTTCACTGTAGTTACCTTATGTGATGTAGGTGCACGTTAAGACGGGGTTTCGGGAAATTCCACCCGCAAGTGTAGCAAAATCGCGAAAAACGTTTGTATGTAACTTTTTTGTTTACCATCCGATCGGCATCAAACTTATTTTCAAAGATCTTTGTTCAAATTTATTTGAGGGGTGTTTCACCTCGAAAAATACGTTCCTCCTTGGTGGAAATGGAGGTCAAATATTTGGTGGGTGACGTTTCGCGCTCAAATTCATTTCCAGAGATCTATAAGAAAAATCATTTGATACGTGTTTCACACTTTTCGCAGAATTCAAACTTCTTCGGGGGGAATGCGATTTAAAGATTTTTTGGGCGAAGTTTTAAGTTGTGTCCGATTTGCTTCAAGCTTATTTTCAAAGCTCTAAATAAGAACTTAATAAATACGTATTTCAGCGATTTGGGAAACTCCACCCGCAACAGTGGTAAATTGGCGGAAAACGGTTTTACGAAAGTTTTTGTTTACCATCCGATCAGTTTCAAAATCATTTCAAATTTTTTTGAGAACATTTTATAACATACGTTCCACGGGCAAGGCCGGGTTATACCCGCTAGTTATATATATACTGCAACTGCAGTTAAGTGAAAAGGTCTTCTCACGTAGCAAGCAACTAGTTGTTGAAGGTGCTTATCGACAGATGTGTACCCGCACATGTATTACGGCAAGAGCTCAACTTAAACTTTGTAACGGTCGCCGTTTTCTGATTTAAACGATCCGCTTTTGTCTGTCACTGTCAGCCGCGACAGATTCTGCCGCTGCGACAAAGCTCCTGCGTGCACGTTGGCAGCTATCTTCAATTTAATCCGCGAAAGAAAAAGCTCTTAGACCCTGTAGCCCTCATCGAAAAATTATTTTACAACCGAATTTTACGGCGGCTTAGACACAGCCCCACCATAAATAAATTTAAACAAATTCGGGCAACAGTAGTATAAATTAAAAAGTGTCAGATTGGTGAAATACAAATTTTTTCACCATAAACTTTCGTTTCACCACGAGGCCCGGGAGCACCTGTCCGGCATATACCTTTTTGTGCCGAAATCTGATTGCAGTTCTCCCCAATTCTGGTCAGCATGCCGAAATCAATTTTGGAGGCAATCAATCCTGCCGCCGCCGTCTTTGACCGAAAACCCACTCATTTTCTAGGCAAACGCCACGTGTGGCACTGTAATTTCTGCCCCCCAATTAATGGCAGCAAGAAACGGCAGGCGCCGCTTCCACAGTCCGATATCCGGAAGACGCGTAGGCGGTCGAAGGCCCATTCGCCCATTAAGTTGGGCGGAGCGTATATACTTATACATAAATGGAAACAACGAATATACATCTTTAAAAGCCCTTACTAGCAAAATAATTAATTCAAAGATTTTTTGGGTGAAGTTTTAGTTTTTGTCCGATTTGCTTCAAACTTATTTTCAAAGCTCGTACTTTGTACTTTTGTACCAACCATACTATTAAAATGAAATAAAAATAATACGTTATTTTTTATTGTTATTTTTTTTATTTTATTTATTTATTTATTAATGGTCGACAAGACGAGTGTCTTCCTAATTATTTAAAACATTATACATACATTATAAGAATTAAATGCCTAGTTAGAATACACAATTTTCTAATAGCATCACCGACTGATGGAGGTGTTTTATTTGCCAGTCCGGCCAGCTGTGTCCGTTTTCACAGCCAATTTTGTCAGTAACGCTATTAGAGCCTACAGCTAAGTAGAAGGGTGTTAGTAGAGAAAAAAGTGTTCTTAAGTAAAATTAAAAAAAAACTTAATTTACTATGTTATTTAAGAAAATACAATGAATATGGAAAAAGAAAGAAAGAAGTTATTGATTAAGTAAAGAAATTTTAACTAGATATATCGAGTGTTAGGTAATTAGGACGAAGAGATAAAAGTGGGAAATCACCGACGGTGGGGGAAAATTTATAGCCTGTCCGTCAAGCTATGCCCCTGCTCATAGCTGGGAATGGTCAGTGAGTTCCCGAAGGTATCCTGAAAGCAACGATTTTATTAGGGGTAGAGAAAGTTCGGTAGAGAAAACGTGATGCAAACTATTGTAATTTTTACATAACACGTGAAAAGGATTGTGCATAGCGTAGTCTGTTGTGCACGTAATTCGCGATAATTCCTTGTAGGTCTAGAAGGAACGGAGAATTGAAGACGCCCTAACAGAAAATAAGAATCTATATTGCCAATAATCAACTTATGTAGAAAGACAAAACCGATCATTTTTGTTGAATCATAATTTTTAAATGCCACTTGCTGTACTAAGATGTATATTACCTTAATAAAAGTTAAAGTGCCACTGAATACTGCTTTTGTTTATAATACATATTAAGTACCTATTAAGTTTTGAACATGAATTGCCAAGTTTTTTTTCGTTCCTCGTGACATGGTGACAGTGCAGTAGAAGAATGTTTTTTTTTTTGGGATCTTCAAAACCTTATACGCTAAGATCATGGTTGGGACGGTATCGAACGCGAGAGTTAGCCTACACCCACGACCTCGCCCCTGACGAAAGCTATCACCATTGTGTTGGCACTTTAAGTGCTCGCTTAGTTGTGCCTGTTAAAGATTTTTTTTCGGAGTATAGCTCCTAAATTTACTTTCTGTAGGGATCCGAAAATAAAATTTTGTATGCAGGTCGAGACATGGCAAAAAAGAACCCCCACCCGAACCCCCACGCATTGCCATACTAACTCAACGTCAAGGAGTCTCGGTGAATACCACCCAAATTATTTTGTATTACTAGACTGGCTTCACCACAGTACTTGCTACAGCTTGAAGGTGTAAAAGCGAATTGAGTTGAAGGATAAGGACAAGGACACAGCCACAATTATGCTTGAAATTAAATGTAACGAAAGATTGTAATCAAGTCTGGGACCAGGGCAATTGGGTGCGTAAGAGGACATGGCACTGATGAAAACCCATAAGTCTTAGATGCGGCACCACAAAATCAGTGAGCAGTAACTAATGATGTTCATAATCAGAGGCGCGTGTAAAAGCAAATTGGCAAATACACATTAACAACAGCAGCTGAAGGAGGAAAGGCAGGCGTAGAGAAGGGATAGGAAGTAGAAAGTGCGTCTGGTGTTAAGTTGGAAGCCACAGCAATCACTTAATTAATCACATACAACCTGTGTGAGAGTGTGAGGGCGCGTGTGTTGTGGAAGTCTCAGCTGTGGACTTTAATTTAGTGGAAAATAAACAAAAAAATCAACGAAGTCAAATTAAATTGCAATCGAAAGGGCTTGAAACAAAAAACACGGATGGGCCGTCGCGAATTGGATCAATTCTTTATTCAAGTTTTTGGTTGAAGCGGTTACGTCTCAACTCTGCTTGTTCACATAATTGGAGCATAAAATGAATCTGTGAGCAGCGCTGAGGCCGTAAAAGCGCGATACAGAGAGCGAGGCATGAAAATGAATCGAGCCAAGGCAAAAGCCGGAAGTATATGCGGTTGTTTATATGGCAGCATCAGAGATACATTTACAAGATGTTGGCTGGCTGGCCTCGTTTATTGCGCAAAAACACACATACAAACACAGAGACAAGGTTATACTCATGTGGCACAATCTGGAGATCCGGTTCCACATAAATAAAATGTCGAGTTTCCTACCAAAAGCCTTTTCCGAGAATGCCGCGCTGTACTTATTTGTAGCCAATACATATACAAGATACTCACACTTTTAAAATGTGCCTACGCTTAGGTGGTTAGGTCCCAGCCCTACTGGAGTTACGCAGAATGTCATACATTTTAAGTGATTTTTCTTAGACCCTGACCCCATTGAAAATGGGTAAAAAGAGTATAATGTGTTTGCGCAAATGTATGTAACAGGCAGAACGATGCATCTCCGACCCCATAAAGTATATCTATTCTTGATCAGCATCAACAGCCGAGTCGATCGAGCCATGTCCGTCTGTCTGTCCGTCCGTCTGTCCGTCCGTCCGTATGTATGAACGCAAGGATCTCAGAACCTATAAGAGCTAGAGACTGAAATTTTAGCTGTAGGTCCTCCTAGTCCCCGCGCAGATCGAGTTTGTTTCCGATATTCGATAACTTGTCCCGTTTCCAAGTAATCGATATAAATCGATATCGAAATTTTGTTTTTTGAGCAATTTCGGCAAATAATATGAGCTAGAGTCACCAAACTTGACATGTACCCCGCTACCACCATAAAGCTACAATCAAGTTAATTATCCAACTTGTATTGCCCATCAATTTAAGTCACAATTTATATGCAATTGCAATTTTGACAATACACAAAAATTCTTTATTCTATTCTACAATAAGATGTACTGTCGAAAATTTCATTAAGATCGGTTAAGAAACACAAAAGTTATGTGCGCACGTGTTAGCAGCATAGCTGCTGCGCAAATTCCAAGATTTTCTGTATACATGTACACACACACACACATTCATGCGCTTCTGCTTTGAATTCTATCAACAGCATTGAAATTGCGATGGTATTGTTTTCTGTGCTGCTATTTTAATTGGTTTTTTTCTCATTAAAGCTCAGTTATTGGTGTGGCCCTTGAGTAGAGGCAGCGGCAAGTGGTGCGGTTAGTTGCAAGTTCGAACCCTGGCAAGGAAACAATTTTTTTTTTTTATTTTCATTTTTATTTATTACTACTAAATCAAACGAGCGCGTAGCGCGATCTGCATTTGGTGTTGGAAGAAGAGGGTTCAGGGTATCCCCTAGTCGGGAGCTCCCGACTAGAACATCTTATTTGTTTTTTGTTTTTTTGCAGCGTAACAATGTTCAGTATTAATGATGATGGCTTTTGTCGTCTGCAGCAGCGTAGTCTGCAGTCTGCACGCCATTTTCCTATGCAAATCAACAAATATTTAAAAACTGCTTGGAACGCAATTCGCCACAGCGGACAGGCAAAATGCAAAGTGAATTGCTGCTGGCTTTAAAATAGAATCGCCTGGCTGGGGCGTGGTCTGTAATATTCTGTGTAAGATGTGGCAAGGTGGGCTGAGGCATTCTGGCACCTTAGCAGCAAAACAAATTACGCCACAAATAGACAAGAGACTGAGGGGCAAGAAAAATGGTCATGAAATATTTCACGCTTTCATTTAATTTTTCCCACGTGCAACTTTTAATACCGCACACATAGCATGACAGTAGGTTGGAGACTAGCGGGTAAGCAGGGAAGCAGTTTATTCTAGACAACGGCACATTTATCTTAATTAGCGGCGGTTGCAATCGACCTGAGGCAAGTGCGAGTCAATTGGAATGCGCATCGCACAGACTCCTACAGAATCTGAATCTTTTACGTGAACTTAGTACGCCTCCGGGGCGAAGCCTTCTGCTGGGGTAATGACTTTTTTGGCAGTCAGGAAGTCAGACTGTCGGGCAGTCGGCCCGCCATGCAGCTGAAGCCTGTTTACTTGACATTTGTATTACGTGTGTCTTTTTCGTGGCAATCTGAAAACTACCACTCAGTCAACGCTTGAAGTTCGTTGCCTTGACCGCCGCAGTCTGATGCTGAGTTCCCCAAAAATGCTGCGCTATGTGGAAATTGTATGCGCCACCCATGATTTCCAGTGCAGTGCAGTTGTTAAAAGTTGCGGGGTTCTGACATTGCACGGCCGAGCGGGGTAGCAGTTTCTGGGTACCGTGGCGACCGACTGCGGCTAGATGTGACATAATTTTATTGATTGCATTGATTTTAGCGCCCAATTTGTCGTTGCATCCTATAAAATATTGTGTCCCGTTGCACGACCCAAATTCTGGGAGCACTATGTCGGGACTTAATTATGCGGTGCGGCATTCAACTTTCGGCATTTGTTTCGAAAAACTAATGCAAAAACGAAGTTGCCTATGGGAACGGAAAATGGAGTTTCTCAGTTAAAGAGTTTTTTTTTATAAATCAATGCTACATATCGGGTATAACTCAGAAATATTTAGCTATACTGAAATCTTCTCTGTTGTCATCAGCAATATCTCTCCTAAATTGAATCTTTTTTGATTGACAGAGAATGATGGTGCGCTTAACTTAAATATGATTCTTTTTATACCCTGAACCTATTAAAAATGGGTAAAAAGGGTATAATGTATTTGGACAAATGTATGTAACATGCAGAACGAAGCATCTCCGACCCCATAAAGTATAAATATTCTTGATCAGCATCAATAGCCGAGTCGATCTAGCCTTGTCCGTCTGTCTTTCCGTCCGTCCGTCCGTATGTATGAACGCAAGGATCTCAGAACCTATTAAAGCTAGAGACTTGAAATTTTAGCTGAAGGTCCTCCTAGTACCCGCGCAGATCGAGTTAGTTTCCGATATTCGATAACTTGCCGCGTTTCCAAGTATTCGATAAAATCGATATCGAAATCCTGTTTTTTGATTTTATGAGCTAGAGCCACCAAACTTGACATGTAGCTTCTATATATCAAATACCTTTAATTTTATACCTATCGCCTGTTGGAAGAAGAGGGTTCAGGGTATCCCCTAGTCGGGAGCTCCCGACTACAACCTCTTACTTGTTATACCCTGAATTCATTGAAAATGGGTAAAAAGCGTATAATGTATTTGTGCAAATGTATGTAACAGGCAGAAGGTAGCATCTCCGACCCCATAAAGTATATACATTCTTGATCGGCATTAACAGCCGAGTCGATCTAACCATGTCCGTCTGTCCATATGTATAAACGCAAGGATATCGGGATAGCAAGGATATAAGAGCTAGAGACTTGAAATTTTGACCGTAGGTCCTCCTAATGCCCGCGCAGTAAGAGTTTGTTTCCGATAATCGATAACTTTACCCGTATTCAAGTATTCGATAAAATCGACATCGAATTATTGTTTATTAATTTATTTATTAAATGGTCGACATAAACGAGTGATTTCCTAATTATTCAATATGTCAAATTAAAACAAGTAAGAGGTTCTAGTCGGGAGCTCCCGACTAGGGGATACCCGGAACCCTCTTCTTCCAACACCAAATGAAGCTCGCGCTACGCGCTCGCTTGATTTAGTAGCAATAAAGTAAAATGAAAATAACAAAAAAAAAATTATTTCATTGGCAGGATTCGAACTCGCAACTAACCGCACCACTTGCCGCCGACTCTACTCAAGGGCCACACCAATAATTGAGTTTAAGTGAGAAAAAAACGAATTAAAATAGCAGCACAGAAACAATACAATCGCAATTGCTATGCTGTTGATAGAATTCAAAGCAAACACGCATAAATGTGTGTGTGTGTACATGTATACAGAAATTATTAGAATTTGCGCAGCAGCTATGGTGCGTGCGCACATAACTTTTGTGTTTCTTAACCGATCTTAATGAAATTTTCGACAGTACTTCTTATTGTAGAATAGAATAAAGAATATTTGTGTATTCCCAAAAATTCAATTGCATACAAATTGTGGCTTAAATTGATGGGCAATACAAGTTAGATAACTAACTTGATTTATAGCTTTGCGATGGTAGCGGGGAGGTGGCGATAGGTATAATATGACAGATACTTGATATATCGAAGTTATCGAATATCGGAAACGAACTCGATCTGCGCAGGCACTAGGAGAACTTACATACCAAAGTCTCTAGCTCTAATAGGTTCTGAGATCCTTGCGTTCATACATATGGACGGACGGACGGACAGACACACTGACATGGCTAGATCAACTCAGGTTTTGATGCTGATCAAGAATTTATATACATTACCCATTATTAATGGGTTCAGGTTATAAAAACGGATTAAAAAAGCAGCACAAAAAACAATACAATCGCAATTGCAATGCTGTTGATAGAATTCAAAGAAGACGCGCATAAATGTGTGGACATGTATACAGAAATATCTAGCGATAGCTGCCTCAAACTCGTGGCCAAACAAAACACATTTTCTGTAATAACTTTTGTGTTTCTTAACCGATCTTGATGAAATTTAATAGTAGATCTTATTGTACTATAGAATATTTATATATTCTCAAAATTTTAATTTTAAATTGGTTAATTTAATTCAATAATAGATATAAGGTAGTAGCTGGGATAGCTATAAAGTGAAAGATACTTGATATATATATATATATATAAATAGCTAAATGTCAAGTTTTGTGACAATATCTCTATTATCTATCTTTTAACGCTGGTAGAAATTATGTCGTGCTGTAAGAAACCTTGCACGTTCAAGCAGGCTGATGATTCTTCACAGCCGTAATTTGTTAATTGCAGGCTATGTTAGAATATGATGCATACTAAATGTGCAGGTCTCACTGGGCGTGATTGCGACAAGATCGCTGCAATTGCCAAGAAGGGCTGCGGCGGCTTGCGTTGGTCGTGCCCAGAATGCATCGACATGCAAATTGATTTCTCCAGAATGTATAATTCTGTGAGAAATCAATTCTTAAAACTAAATAACGTGACTGAGCAGCTCTCGAGTAGTTTTGATTAGAGTTGTGAGTTGCTTAGCAAATACAAATTCGAGTCTCCAACCAATCGCCGGTTGGAGCCTCAATTTTTGTAGTTGCCCTCTCCGTCTGTCCAGACACATTTGCCTCTGTTGTCCCTGCCTAGCAACTTGGATTCATCTCCAATGTTGTCATTATCGCCTTCTCCGAGCGACTGCCCAAATATTACCCCAGTTTTATCCCCTGTAATAGTCCCGTTAGACCCCGTACCTGAACCTGTACCAGTTAGCCAAACTGCCTCAGCCTCCTCAGCTCCTGGCCACAAAGGTAGACCTGCGCGCAATCTTGCCCAGATTGTGAAAAACAATCATGGTGCCTCTTTGGCCCCACCAAATCCTGTTCTCCCTCCAGCCCCTTCAGCTCCTACGTTAACTGTTGTTGCCCCTCGTAGGCAAGTTGTTGAGTCTCGACTTTCGTCTGACACCACCTCTGAGTCATTGGTAGCCTATATTGCTAGCAAATCTTCTGCTAGCGTGTCAATTACCAAATTTAATTTCTCAACTCCTCGTGAAATATCATCTTTCAAAATAAATGTTTCACATGATATGTTCCCAATCATTTGTGATCCCAAATTTTTGCCTCCACAAATGATTGTTCACGAGTTCAAGCCAAAAAAGCCTAACCAGCCTGTCACCCTTCCAGTCCCTTCAATACAGAGTATCATTTTTGCCCAAAAAAACTAACTTCTTCTTCTGACCAAGTCTCTATTCATTATCAGAATGTCAGAGGTCTCATTTCCAAACATAAAAATCTTTTCATGGCCAGCACTTCCTTCGATTCGGATATAATCGCATTTTCAGAAACATGGTTAAATTCAACCATTGCATAGAAATGATCGGCCGACTCGGCGTGGTGGTGGTGGTACGCCTACTGACGCTGAGATTGTCTCAGTCAAGGTGTCTTTTCCTACACGAAATATTTATATTACATGCTCTTATGTCCCTCCTTCTTCTGATATTCAAGTTTATATGAAACATATTTCTTGTATTAAAGAAGTTTCTTCCTCACGTGCGTGATAATGACCTTGTAAGGAAGCTATTGGCCGGGGTATAACTCTCAGTCTTACCAGGTCTAGCGAGTCACAAGATATTTATAATTTCGCTGGGAGAGAGGGCTTAAGGGGGGTGGGTATCCTGACCAAACGAAACCTAGCTCTATCTCTACACGCCTGCACCATCGGGCCGTGGCCTCGTACCAACTAAGCTAGCGGGCCGTGGCCTCGCACCAACTACGCTAGCGGGCCGTGGCCTCGCACCAACTCCACTACCCAGACACTCTATAGGGCCGTGGCCTCGTACCACTACTCTATCGGGCCGTGGCCTCGTACCAACTACACTATCCAGACACTCTATCGGGCCGTGGCCTCGTACCAACTACACTATCCAGACACTCTATCGGGCCGTGGCCTCGTACCGCTGTCTATCGGGCCGTGGCCTCGCACCAACTCCACTAACGGGCCGTGGCCTCGCAACAACTCCACTACCTAAACACTCTATCGGGCCGTGGCCTCGTACCACCGCTCCATCGAACCACCAACCGGTAATGCCCACCCCGGAGCCGCAATCTCGTACCACATACCCCTTGTTCGAGGTTAGGTCGAACACCGGTTAGTTCCGATGTTAAGGTAAGCCGGGTTACCAAAAAAAATAGAGAATTATCCAGTTCCTTCTTGGTAATTATAATGTAGATACTTTATTCACTTTTATTAACTACTACTTTATAGTAATTCCTGAGCTAAACCCTGCCGCACTGTTTTCTGGAGCCCTAGCGCTCCGATATATCATCTATGATCTTTTTCTTGCCGCGCGACGCACGTCTACTCACCCTTAGTGTTCGTTCCAAAGTGCCGGCACGCTCGCCGGCGAGCCATGCGCTTGCCTCGGCTGCTCAACTTCGCCGCGAGCTTTCGCAACTTCGCCTCGGAGCTTTCGCTCTTCGCCGCCGAATTGAAGTTGCGCTCTCAAAGACGGTGTTGAGCAACCGATCGACAACGCACGGTTGCAGCGGCGGCCGGCGGTTAAATTCAAACTCACTCTTGTTTAGTTAAATTAATTATAATATTCGCGGCTCCTTGCCTCTTTACTCCTAATATTGAATTGCTTATAGTATTGGTGGCTCCTTGCCTCTTACTTCGCTAAGATCTTAACCTAATACAATTAATACTTATAAACTAAAGAAAAATTAATGCGTTGTCCTGCCAGCGGCTCCTTGCCGTGATTTGGCCAGAGGGATGACGGCTCCTTGCCGTGAAAAACTGTGGGGTGGCTGATCTCATTAGACGCTTCACACCCCCCCCCCCCCCCCCTCTCACTTCGAACAGGTGACGGTCACGTCGCCTCTCGCGTTCAAAGTAACGCTGTAGTCGCGCTCCCCGTCAGACACGTGGAATCGAGTGCGTCGGCATCGGAACCGGCGGATTCGCGCCTCTCTCGCGATCAGTTCCACCACGCCCGACGACAACGGTGTTCCACGAGGAAACACCTTCCAGCCCGAGGGGGTGGAATCGGGCACAGGTTCCTTGACGGGACTCTCCGGTGTTACCTACACGCCGGCACTGCGGGCGACCGCCTCGACCTCAGTGTCGGGTTCCTTGGTGTGGCTCTCCGGCGTGACCCTCACGTCGGCAGTGCGGGCGATCGTGTCGGCCTCGGTGTCGGGTTCCTCCTCCAGCACTGAATCCAGGCTAGTATCCCACCCGTCGATACCGTCGAAAAGGTCCACGATATCGTCCCACAATTCGCTCTCCGTGGGAGTCTTTAGAACCATTGGGGAGGAATCCTTGGTTGAACTCGAAGGCTTGGGTGACGGTCCGTCACCACCGCGTCCTCTTCATCGGACCACACTTCACCCCGGCCCTCCTGGCGAATAGTGAAAGAGCCTTCTAGGGACGGCGCCTTGCCTTCTTGGCCGAACCAGGCGTCTTTTAGCTCCCGCCGGACGATGGTGTCTCGGCGCGGACAATGGGTACGAGCGCGGGCATCTCGTCCTCGTGGTCGAAACGCTTATCTTCCGACCCCTTTCTAAAGATTACGTCGGACGCCTCGGCGCGGGCTGTGGACACGGGCGAGTTCGCCGCGTCCTTGCTGTCGAGACGGCACTCCTCCACGACCATCTGGCAGACCGCAATCGGTATCGGCCAGGGCTCGGGATGCCCTCCTCGAGAAGCGATCTCGCAGCGGCGGTTATCCTTCCCGAGCTGGGAAGGACCCTTCTGGCGCTCGCGGGGCGAACGCGGCACGCGCCGCTGCGATCCTCCGGGCTTCTCGGCCTCCGTACGAAGCCTCTTCGTGGCTGACGAGGATGCTCTCTCGGGACTGGGTCAGCGTTGGCTTCCACTCCGGCGACGCTTGCCCCGGGCGGCTCTCCGTCGGCGATGGCGGCTGCGTCGGCGCTTTCCGCCTGGGCCTTCTTCGGCACCCCCCCACTCGCGCTTTGCAAGGTTAGGACGGGGTTTGTCGGCTTCTACGGGGACTTAGATCCGGGGAAACTGGCTGCCCGTGTCTACCTCCAGACGGTGGGTGGCGAAGCGGCGACGGAATGCCGGCTCGTCCTCCTCGTCTTCCGTTGACGGGTCCCTTTCCGCTAAGGGTTCTGGATCGCAGCTCGGCGGGTCTGCTTCCCAGCCGTCTGCTTGGACTCCGCTCGGCGCCTCCGTCGGTGGCGACTCCGTGTCTCCGGCCGACGGGGAGATATCTTCTCCTACCGCCTCTACTGCCCCGACGTCCTGCACTGGGGTTGTGTGCTCCTCCGTTTCGAGCGGTACGGACTCTTCCTCGTCCATTTCGCCGGCCGCGGTTGGGGTTGCCGGTCCTGATGACTGTGCTGAGTGGGATGCGAGGGGCGGAGACGGGGGCTCTTCCGTGTACGGTGGTGAGTTCCGGGCGAATGGCGCCTCCACGAACATTGTCGTGACCTCGACTGCCATTAGCAAGACCATCCCGTCTAGCCTCTCCATGATGTTGGTCCGCCGGGAGTATAGTGTATGGCGGAACTGACGAGGCGGCCCTTCTTGCCGTTCTCTTTGATAGTACTCACGCCCCCGACGGGGGTCGCGCGGGCGGCCTCCGGCTCCCGGCCCGGGGAAAGGCTCGGTGTCTCCGCTGCTGACGTCTTCGTCTGATGATATGTTGATAATCTCGGGTTCCATCTGAAAATTCAGCTTATTGGTTAACTTACTCATTACTTATTTGTTAATGCCCTATCCTCTCAGTGCGGCTCACATTTTACTATGCCTATTCTCAATTATGTTGTTAGTGTTAGTCTTATCTAAACTTAATTATAATAGTTTCGCTGGGCGACGGGTGTTGCTCTCATCCTTCGCTTACTCGTGGGCATTTACGTGCCCTGGATCCTCGTCTTCTTCGTCGCTCGTCGTCTTTTGGTAGAAGGGTTTCAACTGTGAGATGTTGGCCAGCCTCTTCTTGTGCTCGCCTGATTTCACCAGCCGTACAATATTGGGGGATATGAATTTGACAACCCTGTAGGGGCCGTCATATTTGGGTGCCAACTTTGCGGCGAAACCTTCGGCTGCGTTGGACAACTGGTGCGGCCTCACCAAGACCATCGAATCCAGCGAAGGCCGCCACTCTCGTCTTCGCAGGTTGTAATACCGGCCCTGGTCCTTTGATGCGCGCTGGAGGTTGCTGTGGACGATATCAAAAATTTCTTTTAGCCTATCCGCCTTTGTCCTAGGGTCGAGCGCACTAGTTGCGGACCCCGGAGTTACCTGATCGTACAGAGCTGCGGGTAACCGAGGTTCCCTGCCCTGCATCAGGAAAGCGGGACTAAAGCCCGTTGAATCTGCCACGCTCGTATTGACCGCCAGCGAGATCTCGGGCAAGAGTTCATCCCATGAACTCTGGTGGCCCTCAATAAATTGCGCTATCATGGTCTTTACAGTCCTGTTAGTCCTCTCAGTGGGATTCTCTTGCGGACAATACGGGGCGGTATACTGGATCTCTACACCCATGGACCCCAAAAATGACTTGAAGCTCCGGCTCGTAAATTGTACCCCGTTGTCGCACACAAACTTTCTAGGTACCCCGAACCTACTTAGAATCCTCTCTCGAAACGCAGTCTGCAGGTGTGCTGCTGTGGCTCTTCTGAGAGGGACCAACTCCACCCACTTCGAGAAAGCGTCATGGAACACCAATAGCATCGTGTTTCCATGTCTCGACCGTGGAAGGGGTCCATCGGCTCTGCCACCTGCCTCGTCAGCATGCGACCAGCCGGTTTGAGTTGCTCACTCTTGAATTTTTGGCAGTCTTCGCAACATTTCACGTATCTGGCGGCATCGCTGAACATACCCGGCCAGTAGTACCGCTGGGCTAACCTCGCCACCGTTTTTCTGACACCTTGATGTCCGGCCGTGGGAGCATCATGACATTCCCGCAGTACCCTCTGGCGTTGACCACTGCCTACGCATAGTTTCCAGGGGATGTAGTCCTCATCGTCTATCCGGTGACCCAAATGCCTATATAGCTGTCCGTTTTCCTCGGTGTAATCCGGGAACTTGACTGGCTCTTCGGCGATTCTAGCACGCATACTCGCGACCCATTTGCAGGGGGCCTCGGCCACCACTGCTTGCTGACAGGTCTCTAGAGGATGCCTCGACAGGGCATCGGCCACGACGTTGAGCTTCCCTCGACGATAATGGACGTCAAATTGGAACTGTTGCAGTTCTAACGCCCATCGCGCGATTCTTCCGGACGGACTCTCGATCGAGTTGAGCCACTTGAGTGCTAGATGGTCGGTTATCACTTCGAATCGGTACCCTTCTAAGTAGCAGCGCAACTTCCGGATCGACCACACGATTGCCAGGCACTCTTTCTCAGTGGCGGAATAGTTCACCTCGGCCTTCAGCAACTTTCGGCTCGCGTATGCTATCACTCGCTCTTGTCCATCGATCGTCTGCGTCAGCACTGCACCGAGGCCATACTCACTCGCGTCAGTCTGCAGGACGAACTTGGCGGAAAAGTCGGGGCAAGCCAACACAGGGGCAGTCGTCAAGCTATCCTTCAATTGACGCAATGCCTCCTCCTGTTCTTGCTCCCATGCCCATTTCCGCCCCTTCCTTAAGAGCGCTGTGAGTGGCTGTACTTGGGTCGCGAAATTGGGTACGAAGCGCCTGTACCATGACGCCATCCCGAGACACTGCCGCAGTTCTTTGCAATTTGTCGGGGCCCTCAGGTTTCGTATCGCCTCCACTTTCTCCGGATCGGTCCGTATTCCTTCCCCGCAAATTACATGTCCTAGGTAGACTAACCTCTCCCGGAAGAAGCTGCATTTTTTCCTATTTAACCTGAGATTGGCCGCCCTTAGCCGGCGGAATACCTCCCTCAAATTCTCTACATGCTGTGTTTTCGTTGCTCCTATTACCACGATGTCGTCTAGGTAGGCGAACGCATGAGGCACCATCTGCGGCCCTATTACCGTATCCAAAGCGCGCTGAAATGTCGCACACGCCGAGTGTAAGCCAAATGGCATCACCCGCCATTGGAAAAGGCCTCTTCCAGGGACTGTGAACGCCGTACACTCTCGACTATCGGCTGCCATCGGTATCTGCCAGTACCCGTGCTTCAAATCCAGAGTGGAGATGAACCGGGCGTGGCGCAACCGCTCCAGGATGTGGTTAATACGAGGCACCGTATAAGCGTCCGGAATGGAATGCGCGTTGAGTTGTCGGTAGTCAATGCACATACGCCACTCGCCAGTCTTCTTCTTAACTAAGACGATCGGGGCGCTGTGCGGACTACGCGACGGCTCGATGGCATTTGCCCGGATCAGCTCATCCACTTGCTCGTCGATCACCCTCTGCATGGCCGGATTCTTGGGGTAGTACCTCTGTTTTAATGGCTTGTCATCCTTCAGCCGGATTCGGTGTTCCGCGATGTGCGAGATTCCCTGCAGCCCCTCGAAGAGAGCCAGCTCTGACTCCAGGAACTCCCTCAGTTCTGGGTCCAGATCCGCTGGCCACTCCGCCTCTTCGATGCCGTTCTCGCCCCCTCCTGGTACCATTTCGATTCCAGATAGAACTCCGTGGCCGCTCGATTCTCGTCCATTTCGCCGGCCGCGGTTGGGGTTGCCGGTCCTGATGACTGTGCCGAGTGGGATGCGAGGGGCGGAGACGGGGGCTCTTCCGTGTACGGTGGTGAGTTCCGGGCGAATGGCGCCTCCACGAACATTGTCGTGACCTCGACTGCCATTAGCAAGACCATCCCGTCTAGCCTCTCCATGATGTTGGTCCGCCGGGAGTATAGTGTATGGCGGAACTGACGAGGCGGCCCTTCTTGCCGTTCTCTTTGATAGTACTCACGCCCCCGACGGGGGTCGCGCGGGCGGCCTCCGGCTCCCGGCCCGGGGAAAGGCTCGGTGTCTCCGCTGCTGACGTCTTCGTCTGATGATATGTTGATAATCTCGGGTTCCATCTGAAAATTCAGCTTATTGGTTAACTTACTCATTACTTATTTGTTAATGCCCTATCCTCTCAGTGCGGCTCACATTTTACTATGCCTATTCTCAATTATGTTGTTAGTGTTAGTCTTATCTAAACTTAATTATAATAGTTTCGCTGGGCGACGGGTGTTGCTCTCATCCTTCGCTTACTCGTGGGCATTTACGTGCCCTGGATCCTCGTCTTCTTCGTCGCTCGTCGTCTTTTGGTAGAAGGGTTTCAACTGTGAGATGTTGGCCACCCTCTTCTTGTGCTCGCCTGATTTCACCAGCCGTACAATATTGGGGGATATGAATTTGACAACCCTGTAGGGGCCGTCATATTTGGGTGCCAACTTTGCGGCGAAACCTTCGGCTGCGTTGGACAACTGGTGCTGCCTCACCAAGACCATCGAATCCAGCGAAGGCCGCCACTCTCGTCTTCGCAGGTTGTAATACCGGCCCTGGTCCTTTGATGCGCGCTGGAGGTTGCTGTGGACGATATCAAAAATTTCTTTTAGCCTATCCGCCTTTGTCCTAGGGTCGAGCGCACTAGTTGCGGACCCCGGAGTTACCTGATCGTACAGAGCTGCGGGTAACCGAGGTTCCCTGCCCTGCATCAGGAAAGCGGGACTAAAGCCCGTTGAATCTGCCACGCTCGTATTGACCGCCAGCGAGATCTCGGGCAAGAGTTCATCCCATGAACTCTGGTGGCCCTCAATAAATTGCGCTATCATGGTCTTTACAGTCCTGTTAGTCCTCTCAGTGGGATTCTCTTGCGGACAATACGGGGCGGTATACTGGATCTCTACACCCATGGACCCCAAAAATGACTTGAAGCTCCGGCTCGTAAATTGTACCCCGTTGTCGCACACAAACTTTCTAGGTACCCCGAACCTACTTAGAATCCTCTCTCGAAACGCAGTCTGCAGGTGTGCTGCTGTGGCTCTTCTGAGAGGGACCAACTCCACCCACTTCGAGAAAGCGTCATGGAACACCAATAGCATCGTGTTTCCATGTCTCGACCGTGGAAGGGGTCCGACGAAGTCCGCGCAAAGTCCGCCATCGGCTCTGCCACCTGCCTCGTCAGCATGCGACAGCCGGCTTGAGTTGCTCACTCTTGAATTTTTGGCAGTCTTCGCAACATTTCACGTATCTGGCGGCATCGCGGAACATACCCGGCCAGTAGTACCGCTGGGCTAACCTCGCCACCGTTTTTCTGACACCTTGATGTCCGGCCGTGGGAGCATCATGACATTCCCGCAGTACCCTCTGGCGTTGACCACTGCCTACGCATAGTTTCCAGGGGATGTAGTCCTCATCGTCTATCCGGTGACCCAAATGCCTATATAGCTGTCCGTTTTCCTCGGTGTAATCCGGGAACTTGACTGGCTCTTCGGCGATTCTAGCACGCATACTCGCGACCCATTTGCAGGGGGCCTCGGCCACCACTGCTTGCTGACAGGTCTCTAGAGGATGCCTCGACAGGGCATCGGCCACGACGTTGAGCTTCCCTCGACGATAATGGACGTCAAATTGGAACTGTTGCAGTTCTAACGCCCATCGCGCGGACGGACTCTCGATCGAGTTGAGCCACTTGAGTGCTAGATGGTCGGTTATCACTTCGAATCGGTACCCTTCTAAGTAGCAGCGCAACTTCCGGATCGACCACACGATTGCCAGGCACTTTTTCAGTGGCGGAATAGTTCACCTCGGCCTTCAGCAACTTTCGGCTCGCGTATGCTATCACTCGCTCCTGCACCGAGGCCATACTCACTCGCGTCAGTCTGCAGGACGAACTTGGCGGAAAAGTCGGGGCAAGCCAACACAGGGGCAGTCGTCAAGCTATCCTTCAATTGACGCAATGCCTCCTCCTGTTCTTGCTCCCATGCCCATTTCCGCCCCTTCCTTAAGAGCGCTGTGAGTGGCTGTACTTGGGTCGCGAAATTGGGTACGAAGCGCCTGTACCATGACGCCATCCCGAGACACTGCCGCAGTTCTTTGCAATTTGTCGGGGCCCTCAGGTTTCGTATCGCCTCCACTTTCTCCGGATCGGTCCGTATTCCTTCCCCGCAAATTACATGTCCTAGGTAGACTAACCTCTCCCGGAAGACGCTGCATTGCCGTTTAACCTGAATTGGCCGCCCTTAGCCGGCGGAATACCCCTCAAATTCTCTACATGCTGTGTTTTCGTTGCTCCTATTACCACGATGTCGTCTAGGTAGGCGAACGCATGAGGCACCATCTGCGGCCCTATTACCGTATCCAAAGCGCGCTGAAATGTCGCACACGCCGAGTGTAAGCCAAATGGCATCACCCGCCATTGGAAAAGGCCTCTTCCAGGGACTGTGAACGCCGTACACTCTCGACTATCGGCTGCCATCGGTATCTGCCAGTACCCGTGCTTCAAATCCAGAGTGGAGATGAACCGGGCGTGGCGCAACCGCTCCAGGATGTGGTTAATACGAGGCACCGGATAAGCGTCCGGAATGGAATGCGCGTTGAGTTGTCGGTAGTCAATGCACATACGCCACTCGCCAGTCTTCTTCTTAACTAAGACGATCGGGGCGCTGTGCGGACTACGCGACGGCTCGATGGCATTTGCCCGGATCAGCTCATCCACTTGCTCGTCGATCACCCTCTGCATGGCCGGATTCTTGGGGTAGTACCTCTGTTTTAATGGCTTGTCATCCTTCAGCCGGATTCGGTGTTCCGCGATGTGCGAGATTCCCTGCAGCCCCTCGAAGAGAGCCAGCTCTGACTCCAGGAACTCCCTCAGTTCTGGGTCCAGATCCGCTGGCCACTCCGCCTCTTCGATGCCGTTCTCGCCCCCTCCTGGTACCATTTCGATTCCAGATAGAACTCCGTGGCCGCTCGATTCTGGCAATCGCTCCTGGCCTTCTATGTCCGTGTGGATTCTGGTCATCGCTCCTACTCCTTCCTTTCTCTGGCACGTTCCCGCCGTGCCGCTTCCGTAGCCATCAGAAGTCTGCCTCTGCAGCTCTATGCGCCACCTCTTGGGTTCTCCAGGCTGTCGACTTGAGCCGGACTCTACTCCCCTTTTCCTGACCTTTTCTGTCGGGGGCCGAGCAGGTACTCCCTTTTCATGACTTGGGAGGCCTGCCTCCGGCTCCCTCTGTAGCCGAACAGGTGCTCCCCTGTCATGATGTGGGAGGCCTTCCTCCGGCTCCCTCTGTAGCCGAGGTGCTCCCCTATCATGACTTGGGAGGCCTTCCTCCGGCTCCCTCTGTAGCCGAGCAGGTGCTCCCCTATCATGACTTGGGAAGCCTTCCTCCGGCTCCCTCTGTAGCCGAGCAGATGCTCCCTTTTCATGCCTTGGGAGGCATTCCTCCGACTCCTCGCTCGTTCCTGGCTTCCCGCCCGGTGTCGTCACTGCTTCTAGGACCAGTTCCGCCTCGCCGCAGCGTATTGAAGTGCCCATCGCACCCAAGAAATCCATACCCAGGATTACGTGGTCCAACATTGAGGGCATGATGAGCATCGACATGCTGATCGTTTTTCCCCCTAAGCTGACGTCTACTCTCAAAGCTTTTTCCACCTCTAGGGTGGATCCATCTGCCAGGCGGATGCGTGCCTGTATTTCCTCCTCTCTTCCCCGAATCGTCCACTTGCGTACGCAGTCTTCACTCATGAAGCTACGAGTGGCTCCGGTATCGATTGTGGCGGGCATCGTTCGTCCGCCAATCTCTACCGTAGCGACGATCCGGCCACCGTCCACCTTCAGTGGGTGTCCTACTACTGCGTTCCGTGTGTATCGGCGCCGACCCGATCCTGGTCCGGGTGACGCCGTTGCCCGTTTCCCGCCTCTGCACGGCGGCAACACTCCCGACTACTCCTGCCCCGGCTTCCACATACCCAGCAAAATAAAACGGGGGCATTGGGACATTCCCTGGCGAAGTGCCCCTCCTGTGCGCACCTACGACACGCTCGTCGCGGATCATATCCGTTCCCGGCCTCTTGGCTCATCATCCGATGGGCCACCTCCGCGTGAGTTGCAGCGGGTGGGACGGAGACCCTGTTGTCCACAACGGTCGTTCCGGATCCGCTGGGAGCAGACCGGAATGGATTGAGATGTCCCGGGGACTGTGCCGTCCTTGCCCACTCTGCACTATTCGAACTCGAGGCACCCGGGCCCATGGGTTGGCTGCCTGGGTACTCCGCCCTCTGCCTCACGACGGTCTCGTATTCTACGGCCAGTTGAGTTAGCTGGGATAGGGTAGAGAAGTCTTGCCGTCGCACATAAAGCCTGTATTCCGGAGCGGCGTTCTCGTAGATCCGGTGCAGCTCTTGTGCCGGCTCGTATCTAGCGTGGTGCATAAGAGCCCTCAGCTCTATCAAATATTCTTTGAACGCTTCGCCTACGCGCTGCCTCCGGGATCGGATCTCGTCCTCAAGCCTCTCGAAGTAACGAGGGGGTAAGAAAAACTCCAGGAAATCCCTCCTAAACACGGCCCACGGCACATCCCTTAGCCCACTGCTCAGAAACCAACGAGCAGCCCTATCGCAGAACACTTCGCTCATTGCCCTGGGCATACGGTCGAGGGCAATACCATAGGTGATGGCGCGCTCCTCGATGTCCTCTAAGAACCCAAGGGGGTCGTAGCGGCCATCATACCTCATGCCCCACTTCCGAACTTGCTCCGGGACATTGGGAAGTGGCCTCGCCTCCGGTTGATGGTATGGTCTAGTGTGGTAGAGATTACCACCCGATTCGTCAGGGGACCGCCCTACCTCTGCGTTGACCGCAGTTGTTCGGCGTTCTTCATTTTCCCCGAGAGCAGGAACTGCTGGTGTCTTTCACTTTGTGACGCCCGATCTTACTCAGCCACTTTTCGTTGCTTCTTTAGTTTTCTTCCATTTTTTTTTTTTGTTTTGCCTTATATCTTCCACCAAACAAAAATCTCAGACAAAATATTTTCCACCTTCTTTTTTTTACCTCTTTTCTTTTCGTTTAAAAAAAAAGGACTCAACAAAAGGTACTCAAATTTTTTTCCTTACTTCACTTCTAGGCCGTTCCTCACTTGGTCGCTGCCTTCGCCTTTATTGTGCACCTTGGTTTATTCCTGTGTATTTCTGTATTTCTTCATTTATTTTTGTTTAATTAATTTTATTTATAAAAGAAAATTTTATTATTATCCACTTATTTTTATTTATTTTTGTTTAATTAATTTTCTTTATAAAAGAAAATTTTATTATTATCCACTTGTTTTTATTTATTTTTGTTTAATTAATTTTATTTATAAAAGAAAATTTTATTATTATCCACTTATTTTTATTTGGCACTTGTTCCGCTCTTATTGTTCCCCTCGTTCACTTCAAACTGAAATGTCACCATCCTCACTGCTCGTTGTTCCGCATCTCATTGTTCCCTCGTTCACATTCAAACTTGAAATGTCACCATCCTCACTGCCCTCGACAGCTGTACTGACGAATTCACTTTTCACCGCGCGTGAGTTGAATTCGTCCCACTGTACAGACGCTGCCGCGACGCCTTAACGGTCCTTCGACGCCGACGTCGACTGCGCCGCGCGTTTGGGCACCCGTGTGCGAGCGTAATCTCGACGTCGCCCGTCTAGCGCGCGCGCGCTGTACTTTTACGACCGACCGTTATGTTTTCGTCTCTTTACTTTGCGTGCTGGATTCCTGCTAGCATTTTCGTCACTAACAAGCTGCACGTGTTCATTTTCTGCCTCTGCCTACCACAGGGTATAGAAATGTTCGCTGGGGTATACTTAGATATGAGTACTCTACTGACCACACCACCTAAACGCCTAGCTCTTGTCCCTGCTCGGGCGCTACTTGTAAGGAAGCTATTGGCCGGGGTATAACTCTCAGTCTTACCAGGTCTAGCGAGTCACAAGATATTTATAATTTCGCTGGGAGAGAGGGCTTAAGGGGGGTGGGTATCCTGACCAAACCAAACCTAGCTCTATCTCTACACGCCTGCACCATCGGGCCGTGGCCTCGTACCAACTAAGCTAGCGGGCCGTGGCCTCGCACCAACTACGCTAGCTAGCCGTGGCCTCGCACCAACTCCACTACCCAGACTACTCTATCGGGCCGTGGCCTCGTACCAACTACACTATCCAGACACTATCGGGCCGTGGCCTCGTACCAACTACACTATCCAGACACTCTATCGGGCCGTGGCCTCGTACCGCTACTCTATCGGGCCGTGGCCTCGCACCAACTCCACTAACGGGCCGTGGCCTCGCAACAACTCCACTACCTAAACACTCTATCGGGCCGTGGCCTCGTACCACCGCTCCATCGAAACACCAACCGGTAATGCCCACCCCGGAGCCGCAATCTCGTACCACATACCCCTTGTTCGAGGTTAGGTCGAACACCGGTTAGTTCCGATGTTAAGGTAAGCCGGGTTACCAAAAAAAATAGAGAATTATCCAGTTCCTTCTTGGTAATTATAATGTAGATACTTTATTCACTTTTATTAATTACTACTTTATAGTAATTCCTGAGCTAAACCCTGCCGCACTGTTTTCTGGAGCCCTAGCGCTCCGATATATCATCTATGATCTTTTTCTTGCCGCGCGACGCACGTCTACTCACCCTTAGTGTTCGTTCCAAAGTGCCGGCACGCTCGCCGGCGAGCCATGCGCTTGCCTCGGCTGCTCAACTTCGCCGCGAGCTTTCGCAACTTCGCCTCGGAGCTTTCGCTCTTCGCCGCCGAATTGAAGTTGCGCTCTCAAAGACGGTGTTGAGCAACCGATCGACAACGCACGGTTGCAGCGGCGGCCGGCGGTTAAATTCAAACTCACTCTTGTTTAGTTAAATTAATTATAATATTCGCGGCTGCTTGCCTCTTTACTCCTAATATTGAATTGCTTATAGTATTGGTGGCTCCTTGCCTCTTACTTCGCTAAGATCTTAACCTAATACAATTAATACTTATAAACTAAAGAAAAATTAATGCGTTGTCCTGCCAGCGGCTCCTTGCCGTGATTTGGCCAGAGGGATGACGGCTCCTTGCCGTGAAAAACTGTGGGGTGGCTGATCTCATTAGCCGCTTCACAACCTATTTATTGTGTTGGGTGATTTTAATTTGCCGAACATCTCTTGGTCATTATTCACTGCCGAAAATCATCTAGTGCCCTCAGCACAGCACGACTTTATAGATGGCATGCTTGATCTTTCGTTGTTTCAAATCAATTCAATTTCTAATCATTTGCATAAAACACTTGACCTTGTATTTGTTAACGACTACCTTATTTCTAATGTGTCTAGGTCCCCTCCTTTATCTCTTCCTGAGGATGTATATCATCCTACTTTAGAGGTTGCAATGTTCAATTGTAATCCTCTCATTTCGTGCTCATCTGCCAACAAGCCCCGCCGATGCTTTCGCAATTAACTTTTTCTAAACCACCCTAAACTCCCTCTTAGATATGTGTGATCCCAAGTTAATTCCTTCGACTACTTCTTAATTCGTTTTTGTCTCATTAAGACTTAATTATTGGCTTGGCTATTGAGTAGGGGCGGCGGATATTAGCGCGGTCAGTTACGAATTCGATCCCTGCCAAGGAAACTTTTTAATTTTTTAAATTTATCTTTATTATTGGAATAAAAGGGTTCAGGGTATCCCGACTAGAACCTCTTACTTGTTTTTTTTTGCTTACGGCATGGAGGTGAACATCTGCGTAAGATACTGATGGCCCGGGCCAACCGTATGCACACTTCGCTGACACCTACGTACTAAACTCACCCTCTCACTCACACCCCACATTCCCCGCAGGATCACCGCAAAGTACTACTTCGCGGAGATGGATTTAGGCATTCTCCATTATTCGTCGCATTTTTTCGCATCGTCTCAGATCCCTTTGAATGCCTATTATGAGCTGGCTTATATTTCTCCGGTTGTCCTCTCCTTTCAGCATGAATGTTACCAGTCTCTCAGGTAGTGGTACAGAGCCTATTGCATCTCTGCACCTCGAGCACAGGTACAGCACGTGTTCCGGGTCTTCGTCCAGATTTGGGAAGTTTGGGCACTCTGGAGTGTTCTCATGCCTGAACCTATGGAGATACTTCCTGTACCCGCCGTGTCCAGTAAAAAACTGTGTTAGGTGGAAGTTAGTTTCTCCATTCCGTTTCCTAATCCATTGCTCGAGATTGGGGATTAGTTTGTGTGTCCATCTCGGCTTGTTCGCTGGCCACGTTCCCTATGGCTGCATTCGCTGCCGCTTCTACTTATTTTATTTCTTTGCCCACTTTCCCTACTAGAGCCAGATCATCTGCGAATCCTATGATTCTGCATCCCTGGGGCAATTGCACCTGAGCACCTCGTCGTACATTATGTTCCACAGGAGTGGTCCCAAGACCGACCCCTGTGGTCTCCTGCTAAGACCATGTAACTCCTATTACCGCCTTCCGTATAATAACTCAATACTCGATCGGACAAGTAGTTGGATATTATACGGAAATGGAAGGACGGTATCGCTATTCGGTCTAAGGCTTTCAGTATACGAGACCAGCTTGCTGAGTTAAAGGCATTGCGAGTGTCCAACGGAACCACCGCGCAATACTCCTTGTCTCCCAACCGCCACCGAGTTCCCTCTATTGCTTTAGCAGCAATATCTACCGCTGCCTTAATTGCATCGACAGCAGACCTTGCATTGCGGACTCCGTATTGCTGTTTGGACAGGGCCTCTTTCTCTTCAACAACACTCAGTAGTCGGTTTTCCACGATCCTCTCCAGAACCTTTCCCGCCGTGTCCAGTAGGCAGATTGGCCTGTGTCCCGAGTGCTCCTCTATTGGCTTGTGATCTTTCGGTTGAAGGATTAATTTCAGCCCCTTCCATCTCTTATATACACCGTCCTGTAGATCTCTAGTGTATGTCTCGGCGAAGGCGTCGGGTTTCGTCAGCATGGCTAACTTTGGGGCCTTGTTTGGAACTCCATCTGGTCGTGGAGCCTTTTTGTCGCCTAGTTTTTTGCTTGCCACTACCACTTCGTCTGCCGACACCTGCTGCACAAGCTCCGTGCTGCGTGAGCAGTTGACGACCTCCAATCGTGGGTCTTGGGGGAACGATGCCTCAACTATAGTGGCAAGTGCGGTGGGGCAGGTCACATGGGTTGTTCCCTGGCTGCGGATCTTCTTCTTGGCGACCTTTTATGCCGAGCAGGGTGAGCTCTATAATAGAGCTTCTACCGGCCTTACAGCACCTGCCCGTCGTTTGTGTGTGTGTGTGTGCGTGAGTGTGTTTTTTTTTGTATTTATTGGGAAAAACTGGTTAAACATTGTAGGTTGTAAGCAAGAGAGTTGCAAGTGGGAAATTAAACAATCAGAAAAAGACAGTAAAGTTTACAGCGAGTAGAAAATTGTAGTCCGCTCCTGCGGGACAACCGCAAAGAACTACTCCGCAGGGCGAAGGACAGCTGTATATCAGCCGATCATCAGTCGATGCTGCGTCGGATCCTCTCCCGACGTCGCAGCTCCTTCGTTATGCCATGTTAGCAACGGCTGTCCATCCATTATCGGTGGCCAGCATTCGCGCCACGAGATTCTCCGGGGACAAATCGTTTCTGCCCGCCGTCGCTTTTTCCCGCTCGCCTCTATAGAGTGGGCAGTAGAACACGGCGTGCTCCGTATCCTCAACCACACCGTGCCCACAGTGCTCGCATAGGGATCGTCCTCATGTTTAAAGCTGTGCAGGTACGCCTTACAGCAGCCATGCCCAGTCAATATTTGGGCAAGGTAGTGGTCTACATCGCCGTGTTGCCGTTGTAGCCAAAGCTTCAGGTTTGGGATTAGTCTGTGGGTCCATCTGCCATTTGAGCTCGCATCCCATTTGCTTTGCCATTGTTCGATGGTGTAGTCCCTCAGTTGCCTATTGGTGATTGCCCCACTCAGCCTTTTGGCCGCCATCAGACCGAGTGGGATCATGCCTGCCAGTACTAAGGCCGCAACTTCCGATACTGTGCGGAAGCTGCTGGCTACAAGTGTGCGTGCGCGTGTGTGTGTGACTGGGTGCCTTTCTAATATATAAGTATTACTGTAGTTAATGAATAGTTAAGTATCATTTGCATGCCATGAGTTGAAGAAGATATGATGACATCCCGGGAAGGGCCGCCAGATTATGAAATTGAAAATAAGCTTTTCACCACGGCGACTGTAAATATATTCTTTTAGCAACGCGTTTCTCAATTGCGCTTTCTATGCATGTATAACTAGATGTATTATTCTTCAGGCAGATTTAAAATAGCGGCATAGCTCAGATTTCGTTGCTTTAATTAACATGTCTTATTAAGTGCACAACCATATAAATAGTTGGGCTTATTTAAAATAGTTATAGGAACAGATTTATTCAATAGGTAAGTATATTCCTCAATTACTTTTATATTTAAATGTTTTTTTTTTGTTGTTATAATTCTTTTATTTACAGCAAATCTTTTACTACTCTTGCTTATCAACTATTATCAGCGTGAGTTTTAGTTAATGATAGCTTAATTTAAATATTTACATTGTGTATGTTTATGTACATGTTTATTTTACTTCATTAAAGGCGGCGTTTGGCCACGTCTATAGGATATGTCTTCTTGCTTAGCAACTATTATCAGCGTGAGTTTTGGTTAATAATAGCTTTATTTAAATATTTACATTGTGTATGTTTATGTACATGTTTTTTTTACTTCATTAAAGGCGGCGTTTGGCCAGGTCTATAGGATAGGCCTCTTAGGCCTCCTTCTTCTTCGCCTCCTTAGCAGGTTGCTTGCCAGGACGTTAGGGTGGTTGCGGAGCTTAAAAAGGTAGATTGCTGCTTGTTTGTTGATAATGACTCCTTCCATAGGAACCTTAAGGTCGTTTGCGATGTCTCCTGTGCGAATATACCATTCGCCTCCAGGGTTTTTCGCAAGGTCTTGGCCTGGATGATGCGAAGTTTATTTAGGAGCAAGTCCGTAAACCTGGAGCCTATATCGCCACGCAGGGGCAAGGATTGCCTTATAGATAAGGAGCGCGAGATTGTTAGTTGGGTTTTGCAGCCAGCTCAGACGCCTGATTTTGCTTTTCATGTTGTTGGTTACCTCGGTGACATGGTATTTGAACGTAAGTCGTCTGTCGAGTGTGATCCCTAGGTATTTATGATCACGAACCTGCTCTAAGAGCTCGCCATGGAGAAAAAGTCCGGGGCAGGAGTCCTTGCGCAGGGTGTGAGTGACCGTAGCACACTTTTGGGGGTTCACTGAGATATTCCACCTACAAGCCCAGTTTTCGAAGCGCTTCAGATACTCCTGCAGGATGTCCGTTGCTTCGTACACGCAACTATTCTTGGCAAGGATTGCCGCGTCATCAGCAAACGTAGCCACCAGGAGATCCTGCCGACTGACAAGGGCCATTTCGCTTGCCGTGGGCATATAGTGCGTGAAGAGGCTGTAAAGTGTGGGACCCAACTCCAGCGAAAGCCGTCCAAAATAAAGTTTGTGACCCGATGGAGTTGCTCAGGGGTACCGTTTTGAGTCGAAACCCAAACTAGAACTTTGGGGTGAGCGTTTTATTTTCGGGGTATCTAGGATCCTTTTAAAGATGCACCTTTCCAGAATCTTGCCAAAGGCTGGCAGGAGGCTGATGGGGCGGTAGGATTCCAGTTGATTAGGGGGCTTTCCGCTCTTGTGGAACATAATGATATGAGCCTTCTTCCAAGCCACTGGAAAGTGACCTAGCCTAAGAGCTGCATTAAAAATGGCCACGAGAAAAAGCACCGCCTTGTATGGCAGTAGCATAATTGTCTGGTTGTCCAACCGATCTTCCCCGGGGCTGTGCTGCTTTTTAATCTCTTTATCTCCTTGGGATTGGTGATACAGGGAGTGTCATTTAGAGCGGCGCCTCCAGGATTTGTGCGACTCGCTGTATTCTTCCATGCGATGCGGTCTCAAACGGCTTGAAACGCTCCTCCAGGTTGCAGGCGAAAGATTCCGCTCTGTCCATTGGCGATCTGTCCCAGGTGCCATCGGGATGTCGAACGGGGAACTTTGGCGCAGCTTGCCGCTTGTATCGACTGGTATGTTTCCACAGCGTGAATTTGGAGCTCTCGTCTGCCGTTGCTTCCTTCAGCATGGTATCTGTGGCTTTTCTTCTCAGTAAAGTCAACTCCTTCCTAACCCTGTTGGCGACACGGCGATATATCCTGTCGATTCTGGCGTCCTTGGTACGGCCGTACTCCCCGTACCTTCAACAATGGGGGGTAGCGTCCTTGTAAGTTAGCTTTTAGGCGTGGAGTACATTTGTTTTGGCGCAGCGTTGGCGGCCGCGGTATGTACTTGATCCAGCAGGGTTTGAACTGCAGCGTCGGCATCCTCAGCTGTCAAGATCGTCATGTTTAGATCTATCATGCCATTCAGTACAGCTGTGAAGCGTTGTATGTCCGACTGGAGGATAGCCGTAGAGACGTAGAGACCGTTGCAAGGAGTGGTAGATGGTCGGATGACAGCTCATACTCTCCGCGAACTGATATTACGCTGTTGGGGATACCCTTGTATTTAAAGAATTCAATGCACGAAAGAGTACTTTGCCTGTTGCACGGGAAGTAAGTAGCTCTCCCGGTGGCAAAGACCTGGGTTAAGCAGTTGGTGAGCTCTTCATGCAGCGCAATGCCTCTGTTGTCAGCTCTGTAGCTTCCCCACAGCCTGTGTTTGGCATTGAAGTCGCCTCCAACGATGAATTTATGACCAAGCTGATCAAGGAGAGAATCGATTTCAGCTCGGCTCCAGGATAGATTTGGTGGTAGATACACTGCAGCTACAGGTATTTCGCTCAAAGGAGTCCCCACCATTATAGCAGCCATCTGTGTGGCGGTGGAGGTCATCTGACGTAGTTGGTAGTGCACCAAGCTTTGCTTGACAGGCACCGCAGCACCTCCTCTGGCTCGACCTGCTGGGTGATCCGCACGGTAGCAAACATATCCCTCCATGGCGAAGTAAACGCCGGCGTGTAGGTGCGTTTCAGAGACAAGCATGATGTCTATTTCATGTTTTCTCAGAAAGAGTTTAAGCTCGTTTGCGTTTTGTATGATACGAGCGTTTCACGATCCGAGGCGCATCTGGGCAGCCATTATTTGCGGTGAATGGGCCGACCGAGCTGTGGAGGACCTTGGGGAGGACCTTCAGCTCCTTGATGGTGACTAAGATAGTTCTGACTGCGGCATTAAGTGCTGCGATCGACTGCTGGAGTCCTTGGATGATGCTTCCGAGGGACTTGTCTTGCCCCTGTGATCCATGCTGTGTGTATTGGGGCTGCATTGTTGCAGCGGTGGGCTGGTTGGTGCTCACGGGGGGTTGGCACGCCTGTGAATGTTGCTGGTAAGTGTTGCGTCCTGGCCGCAACGCATTAGCACACGGCAGGCCTTGTTGCACATTACGGCAGGGTACGAACTGCGAGTTGATGCGCCGTGCAGGTTGTTATTTGTTGTGTCGTGCCAGGGGGGCAACATTGATGGCCGGTTCTCTGGAATTCAAGCGCTGCTGGTATGCTTTGCATCTTTTATAATAAGCAGCATGGCTCCCCTCATAATCCCCTCGTTTTGGCCTGGCATTGGTCTGAGTTCGTCCAATGGGGCTGGCGCACCTACCGCATTTGGGCAGTTTGAGGCAATAGTTTTTAGTTTGGTCGAACTCATAGCAGCGATAACATTGCCTGATGCTTTTGTTCTTTCTCGGGAGATTAACTTGGATCCGTTGACGGCCAATCTTGCTAATGCGAAGTGTCCCTATTGTTAGGAGCCTGCCTTAGGTCTACATAACAGTATCGGCGTCATTTGTGGGTAGCCTGGTCCCCGGGTTATATAAGTTTGTCACAACGTGGCCGTGTCTGCAAAGACACTTTCGATTTGGTTCCTGGGAGTAGAAGCGGCCAAGTTTTTGACGACTACGCGATACGGGCTGTCCTCGTTGAGACAGAAGTGCGTCAACTGGACCCTGACCTCAGTGAGCTTGCGAATAATGGCTCTGTGAGTGTCAGAATCTTTCGCGTAGATTCTCAGGGAACCAGAGGGAGAGACCTTAAATTCGTAGGCATCTGGGCCACCTGCCTCGTCAAGGCTCTGTTCCATTGCGACGATGTTTTTAACTCCAGGAACTGTTATGGGCCTGGGCTTTCCATCTCGTCGTCTTCGATGTCAGCGGCTACTTCCTGGGGCACAAGTGGAGCATATCTGTTCCCATTTGTCGGGGAGGCACTGGGAGCAGCGGAACTTTCACTTGCATTGCTGGTCTTCCTGTTTTTTGTTGGTACTTTGCCTTTTTTGACGGCGCCGGCCCTTAGCGTTGTTCCTCCCGTTTTTTTGTTTCAGCCGTTTGCCATTTGACCAGCGGTTCCTGGAAAGCTGGCATAATACCTTTGCTTCTTAGGGGGTGCAGAGCAGGGTCTTGGTTGCAATGAGCGTTGCAAGACGCAGCTGCCGGGGAAGAGCTCTGAGCGCCATTTGTAGCGACCGGGATGGGCTGGAAAGCATCATGGGTGGTTTTTGAGCGAGTCGTGCAGCCGCTATTTGAGGACGCGGTCTCCATCCCTCAGGGATGAAGAGGTGCGCCTCGTTCATGTCAACTGATGGAGATCTACTTGCTACAGTGAGCGGGGCTGGAAGCCACTGCACTTGACTGCTGTTGGCTTCAGGATTAGCTGGTGGTGGGATGTTGCTGATTACTGCATGATTGGCGCAGGTGTTGCTGCGTGTGTTGTATGCATGGGCAGCAGGGACGTCTTCGTTTTTTATTTTTATGTTTTTTTTGTCATGGCAGCCTGACAGTTGTTAAAGCTGGCTGCCATTGTTATTGGCAGCACTGACTTTGACAGCTCCTAGTTTTTGCTTTTGTGCAAATTGCACATTTGCAGTTTTGATTTTTGGGACTTTCTTTATTTTAGGCACTTTTACGAAGTTTTTGATTTTATTTAGGGTTGAATTATCTTTTAGATGTATTGTTATGCTACTGTTGGGTGGGCTTGTCCGTTTTTTGTGAAGACAAGATTTTTGCGAAGCAGAATACACACTCTAAATTTAAATGAATTATATTCTTATTTGATAAATATTATAAAAACTTCTATTATTATGTATTTTGAATGGATCTGCATTACATTATAGATGGTGTTCATAAGCTAATTGCTGCAGCCCTTAGATGCTTTTTGTACTCGCAATATTCTTATGCATAGCAAGGTTGTCCAACGTGGCAGCCAATGCGATATATTTAAATCTAAATAGGCGTGCTAGCCATAATGTGCCCATTTATTCCCATTTTGTGATAGGCCGATTATATAGCATACCCATGTACTTATGTTTGCGGACAATGTGAAACTTACTTTTTCATACACTAATCCCCTACATCACTCACATCTACATAATGATTTGAACGCTATGCAACTTTGGTGTTCGGCCAATCAATTGCATCTAAATTGTTCAAAGTGTATTTGTATTACCTTCAATCGTGCTATACCTTATCTTGTCAGCTATACAGTCGACAATACTCCATTGCAACGTACACTAACAGTTGAGGATGTAGGCATTCTTTTCGATTCCTAACTCTGCTTCAATCTTCATATAGATATCATCGTTAATGAGGCCAAAGGTGTACTTGGATTCATTAAACGTTGGAGGAGTTTAATATTCCTTTCATAACCAAGCTTCTATACATCTCTCTTGTTCGCGCTATCCTTGAATACCGTTCTTGCATCTGGTCTCCACAGTATAACAATAGCCAGGACCGTACTGAATCTGTTCAGAAGCTATTTCTTCTTTTTGCCTTACGAGCTTTAAAATCTTCGGTTGCATTTCTACTCCAGCAGGCTTCTTCTTCTTGATCATCCGTCGTTACCCAACCGTAGGACAATACTCGGTGTTGTCTTCCTACATAAAATGATTTTTGGCGACGTAGATTCTTCTTTTCTGTTAATGCGTCTTCAATTCTCTGTTCCGTCCAGACCTACCAGGAATTATCGCCCCTTATTCCCACCTACCTACACAACAGATTACACTATTCTTTTCGTGCACTATGAAAAAATTGCAATAGTTTGCATCATGTTTTCTTCACAGAAGTTTATCTCCCCCTTACATAATCGTTGCTCTCAGGATACCTTCGGGAACTCACTGACCATTCCTAGCTATGAGTAGAGGCATAGCTTGCCGAACAGGCTATAAATTTCACGCGGTGATTTCCCTCTATATATCTATCACAAATTTCTTTACTTTATTAATAACTTTTTTTTCCCCCATTTCTTAAATAATATGGTAAATTAAAATAAATTTTAAGTTTTGTTTCAGAACAATATTTTCCATACTAACACCTTCCTTCTTAGCTGTAGGCTCTAAAAACCTCACTGACAAAATTAGCTGTGTAAAGGGGAATACCTGGCCTGACGGTCAAATAAAACACCTCCATCGTGTCGGTGATGTTATTAGAAAATTTTGTATTCTAATAAGGCTTTTAGTATTCATCATAATTTGATGATATAAATAATTAGGTAGACACTCGTTTTGTCGACCATAAATAAATAAATAAATAACATTTTACCTATTCTTTTTAATATTGTTACTATTATCAACCTGTTAAGAGTGTAATATTACTTATCTATAGACACAATGTCTGATTGTCAATGGGATGCTCAAGATTTTATATCGTGAAAATGTGCGGTCTTTTATTTTTATAACAGTTCAGCAATAATTTTAAGAATTTTAATATTTAAGTTGTTTGTTATAGCGTATTTATCTATGGAAATACATTTTATCAATAATTTTCAGTATACCCACTAACAATTTAAAGCATTAATATAAATATTAGTTTTTAAAAAATTGACTTAATATTAATATTATACAACAGAATTCAATTTTGTTTTTATTTATTTTTTTATATAAACCAAGCATAGAGTTAAAACTAAATGATAAGTGAGTATCTTCAATGGCTGTCAGGGCCTTAAACTGGACAATAGCAGGAATTGCTTGTTTAACTTCGTTTACTTAAATATTATTGTACAACTGAGTTTTTTTTTTCAAAAATTTAAAATCTTACATATATGTATATTCTTCATGAGGGTTAGCAAGTATGTTTATCGGATTATCATGATTGTAAAATGCTTTTCTAATGTTGTTTAGATTGAGACAGGATTCAAGTATATGTTTTATGATGTGGCATAGTGAGCATGTGGGGGGTAAATCGTTTTTATACCCTCAACCCATTAAAAATGGGTAAGAAGGGTATAATGTATTTGTGCAAATGTATGTAACAGGCAGAACGATGCATCTCCGACCCCATAAAGTATTTATATTCTTGATCAGCATCAACAGCCGAGTCGATCTAGCCATGTCCGTCTGTCCGTCCTGACGTCTGTCCGCCCTGACGTCTGTCCGCCCGTCCGTCCGTCCGTATGTATGAACGCAAGGATCTCAGAACCTATAAGAGCTAGAGACTTGAAATTTTAGCTGTAGATCCTCCTAGTGCCTGCGCAGATAGAGTTTCTTTCGGATATTCGATAACTTGCCCCGTTTCCAAGTAATCGATAAAAATCGAAATCCTATTTTCATAGCAATTTCGGCAAATAATATGAGCTAGAGTCATCAAACTTAACATGCAGCTTCTAGAATAGTATATGTATCAAGTATCTTTCCTTTTTTAACTACCACCACCTCCCCGCTACTACCTCATAGCTCTAAATCAAGTAAAAACACCAATTTATGCCGCCCACAAATATAAGCCAAAATGTAAATGCAATTGAATATTTGATAATACACGAATATTCTATTGTACAATTAAATGTACATTTCATCAATATAGGTTAAGAAACACAGAAATGATTAAAGAAAATGTGCTTTGACTTTCCTCCTATCAGCGGTAACAAGCGCAAGTTCGAAGAATTTCTGTAGACATGTAAACACACTCACACGCGCCTTTTTTTTTTTTTAATTCTATCAACAGTATTGCAATTGCGATTGTATTGTTTTCTGTGCTGCTATTATAATTGAGTTTTTTTTCATCAAAACTCAATTATTTGCGTGGCTGTTGAGTAGGGGCGGAGGTAAGTATTGCGGTCTGTTGCGAGTTCGAACCCTATCGGGAAGACTAATCCTTTTTTCGCTGGTGTGGCTGTTTAGTAGAGGCGGCAGCAAGGCGACCAGTTGCGAGTTTTCAACCCTGCAAATGGAACTTTTTTTTATTTAATTTATCTTTATTACTACTAAAGCAAACGAGCGCGTAGTGTGAGCTGCATTTGGGGTTGGAATAAGAGGGTTCAGGGTATCCCCTAGTCGGGAGCTCCCGACTAGAACCTGTTACTTGTTTTTTATCTGATGGCTATATGGCTATCTTTTTTTTTTTATTTTTTTTTTTTTTTTACGCGAATCCCGATGCAACGTACTGCATCCCACCTCCCGCCCAACCGACCGAGGGGCGCAGTCGTGTAACGTACGACACGAAATGCAAAGTAAATATGAAAAAAAAAATATTAAAAAAAAAGTCGATACAAACTACGAGTATGTGTACAAATACAATTACAAATAAAGATAGGACTATCTACTTGCTAAATAGTTTAGAATAGAAGACTTTATACGAGGAAGAGAAGCTTCCGAGCAGAATACTCTGTAATGCTTGTTATAGTCATCACAGAGAACCCTGAACGGTTCATGCAAGGCATAATTAGTTGAGCAAAATTGAAGCGATAAAGGTACAAAATTACGTGTTAGTCTAGTAGGGATAGAGAAATTTAATTGGCTAGTCAACACAGAAGAGTCGATTTCACCAGTAATTAATTTATGAATAAATATTACACCCAGCATGGTTCTACGATTAATTAAAGAAGGAAGGTTAATCAACAGAAGTCTACTGGAGTATGACGGTAACCGCACACGAGGATCCCAATTTAAACCACTAAGGGCAAACAACAAGAATTGTTTCTGAACGGATTCAATTCTGTCCTGATGGGTAGCATATTGTGGTGACCAGATACATGAGGCATACTCAAGAATAGGTCGTACCAAAGATATATAAAGTGTTTTTGTCGTGTACGGATCGTCAAACTCCTTCGACCATCGCTTGATGAAACCCATAACTATTCTGGCCTTATTGACCACGGTATTAACATGAGAGTCGAATTTAAGTTTATGATCAAGGATGACACCTAGATCATTAACTTCATTAGAAGTACTATTAACACGCTCAAGCGGTATGCTGTCAAGGTTGTAAGAAACCAATTGAGGAGGGCTTCTATAGAAGGTCATTACCTTACATTTAGAGCAGTTTAAGTTTAACAGGTTGGCTAGACACCAAGCCTGAAACGCATCAATGTCCGCTTGTAAGAGATAACATGATGCCATATCCTTATATGCAAGGCATAATTTTACATCATCAGCATACATTAATACTCGAGAGTGAGACAGTATCGAGGGAAGGTCATTGATGAAAAGAGTAAAGAGTAGCGGGCCAAGATGACTACCTTGAGGAACACCGGAAGTCACCAGAATACGTTTAGAGAATGAATTTCTGAAAAGAACCTTTTGGGTTCTGTCACGCAAATACTCTGAAATCCAGTTCAAAAGATTGACTGGGAAGCCGAGAAGGCTTAATTTATGAAGCAGCAAGGAATGGTTGACAGAGTCGAAAGCCTTACTGAAATCAGTATAGATGACGTCAGTCTGCTTTCTTTTCTTAAACCCATCAATTACAAACGAAGTAAACTCAAGAAGGTTAGTGGTTGTAGATCTGCGCTTCACGAACCCATGCTGGGAAGGTGAAATAATAGAACTACATAAATGCTGCAGTTGAGATGTTATAATTCTCTCAAAAGCTTTAGGTATAGCGGATAATTTGGAAATACCTCTATAGTTTTCGACATCGGACTTACTCCCTTTCTTATGGAGAGGGATAATATATGATTCCTTCCAGATGGTCGGAAAAGATGAAGTGTTTACGGACAATTCAAAAAGTTTTAAAACAGGTTTACATAATGCTGCAGCGCAGTATCTAAGCACGCAAGCAGGAACACCATCAGGGCCCGGTGAGTAAACCGGCTTGATAGTGTTAAGGTCGCTAAGAAGCGAACTTTCGGTAATAATGGGATTAAAGATGCAGTTTGACCTCTGTAACTGATAAGGATAAGGCTGATTTTTATTATACCTAGAGGAGGAGTAGGTAGTTTGAAAAAAGTTTGCGAACAGATCGGCTATGCCTGGATCAGTGTTCGCGCTCTCATCTGCAAACTTAACCGAAGAAGGCAAAGTAGATGTCTTTCGTTTAGAATTGACAAAGTTAAAAAATTGCTTAGGATTATGTGAAAATTGAAGGCGACAACGCCGAAGGTAATTCTTATAGCAAATGGAATTTTGGGTGGAAAAATTTGATCGGGCAACTGCATAGCGGGAGAAATCAGAGTGATTTCCCGATTTCTTAAACTTTTTATAACACCTCGACTTCACGTTTTTTAACCTCATCAGTTCCTTTGAGAACCAGGGAGGCCTATCAGGCCTCGCTGGGTAATCAAGAGGAACGCAGACATCAAAAATCGAGTACAAGGTGTCATAAAAAAGTTTCAAGGCAACATCAATGTCTGCACAATTGTACAGTTGGGACCAGTCGACTTGCAGAATAAGATCATTAAGCTTATGAAAATCAGCCTTTCTGAAACAACGCATACGTTCAGCTAATTCCGATTCCTTGATAGGGACTCGGGCTGATAAATCAATGACCATTTCCAGAGTTGGATGAAAAAGGTCTTCAGGAAGTGTAAGCGGATTGATCCTGTGCACAACACTGTTGAACGAATCCAACACGAAAATTAGATCAAGAGATCTGTTTCTTGAATTGCGCACACAATTAACCTGCCGTAAGGACATTTCATGTAGACCATCAATAAATTCGTTTGACGATGACGGCAACAGAAAGTTTGAGTCTGATGGCGATGACCACTCGACAACGGGAAGATTAAAGTCACCAAGAACTACTAAAAGGTCTCTATCAGAAAGTAGGGAGGAGATAGATTTAATAGCATTAAGATGGGTTTGATAGGTAGACAAATTAGATAGAGGAGGTAAATATGAACATGTAATAAAGATAGAAAGAGTACCAAATACAACTCGTACAGCCACCAACTCAATCTCTGAGATGGGAAGATCAATGCGTTCCGACGAAAGAGCAGACTCGACAGCTATGAGTACTCCTCCTCCGATACGGGAAGCTCGATCGCATCTGTAAGTGGTGTATTTGGAGGTAAAAATTGAAGAGTCTGAGATGTCCGGCTTCAGCCAGGTCTCAGTAAAAGCGATAATTTGAAAATTAAAAGCAAGAGAGTCTAAATACAGTTTAGCGAGTTTAGATTTAAGACCTCTAACATTCTGGTAGGCAAGCTCGAAAGATGGAATTAGTTTTTTGACGCAGCAACTAAAGTTGATGCGCCATTAGAAATAGGTGGTAATAAAATCGGAGTCCGATTTTTCTTTTTGGCCTTATATTCTTTTACTATTAAGTGCTCCGGCCAAAACTCTTTACAACAAATATCAGTAAATATTTCTGGCGGAACACTTATTTTAAAGGACGCAATATCCCTTTCATAAGCGAACTTAAATTTCTCCACCAGTATACCTGGGGCTTGAATTTTTGCCTGTATAAAGGCTTTTACATCATCTGATGAAAAGTGAGGGGCAAGCCTAGAAACAAAAATAAGTCTCTTCGGTGGAACACCGACTAGAGGCTTAGGTGCCACAGGTAGGACAGTGGGAACACTATTAACTATGGTACCTAAAACAGCCGGTAGTCCGGACGACGAGCCTTCTAGCGGCCGTTGTAAATTTAATTGTTGCTGTCGCCCTTTCGGAACACCCACGACAGCGGACGACACGGATAATTCGACTGGTTTTTCTCGTGCCGATGTCACACTTTTCGGGACAGAATCAGTGTCCACAGCAGACCTCACAGCTACCGGAGTAACAAACGAGATGAGCTGCTGTGTAATCGGTGTAGTAGGCTGCTGCATAGCAGTCGGAGGCTGAAGGGTATTAGGCAACGGCAGATCACAAGGAGTGGGCTTTTTAGGCCCCGGAGACTCATCTAACAGTTTAAGGCTATTAAATTGGGTGTCCAGGGCTGTGAGCTGATCGTTAAGTTTACGAAAACCAACAATCAGACCCCTAAAGCCACTCCTGGTCTGACGCATAAACGCCCGCATTTCACCATCAATCTCCCTACACGAGTCGCAACTATAGTGCAAACCATTTCGTTTGGCAACAGCATCCCCCACAAGACCAGTGTAACCCGCACATTTAGAATGCACGACATTATCACACAGCCAACAAGGTATGCTGGATTGACTTGCCGTAATTGGCATTTGGCAAGTTTTTATAAAACAGACAATTTTATGGTCCATTATTATGGGTCTCTACTGTAATAACACAGCCAAATGTAAAAAGAGAGTTATTTAGATTAGATTAATAGCGTATGGAGCACCAACAAGCGGCAAAAAGATCGAAAAAAGATAGAAAAAGATCAAAGCGCAAGTTGAAAAAAAAAAGGTGAGAGAGCGCGAGAGTGCGAGAGTAGTCTATTTATAGATTGCTTGCTTGCCCACGAAATCTTGCACACCAGAGAGGCGATGTGCAGTTAAACATAAACAACAAACAACAACAAGAAGCTTACCCACAGAGCTAAATAGCGCAAGCGCACAAACAAAAATGCACAAGAACACAAGTTTAAAAGAAACAATATTTAAATAACAAAAATGCACAGACCACAAGCATGCACTCGCGATAAATAAAAAATAAACCGAGAAGGCGAACAGAATAGTAGAAATATATAAAATATAAATAATTAAAACGCCGGTGTTTTATTAAATCGAAAACAAAACGGAGAGCACAAAAAAAACACGTCTGTTCGCTTCAAAGTTCTTTAATATATATGCATATCTTGCTCGTAAAAATGCAGGCGTTCGGTATAGGTGTTGTTTACATGTAGGTTATTTCCCTTTTTTGTGAAATAAAGAAATCTTGGGAACGTCTCAGTTGGTTTCAGTTATGTTGAATAAAGAAATCTTATTTGTGGGAGAACATGTCTGTTTTATTCAAGACTGATTTTTAAACTAAAACTTAAATCAAATCTATGTCTGTACGGAACCTAACAATGGTAACGGCGGCAATGTAATTCTTAGCTTCAGCTGCGGAAATGTTGCAGACGCATGGTCATCAATTTTGACCGTATTGCAACGAATCAACTTCAACAATCTGAATTAACTTGTATAGGTTTGTCGTCTGCAGCAGCGTAGTCTGCAATTAAAAAATATTTAAATAACGCTTGAATAGCATTTCGCAAGATTGTATGTGAGATGTGACAAGGTGGCTGACGCATTCTGGGACCTTAATCGTAAAACAAATTTCGGCACAAATATGTAGACAAGGTGCTGAGAGGCAAGAAAAATAGTCATCTAATATTTCATTTTCAAAAACAACACGAGTTGCATGGTAGTAGGATGGGGACTTGCAAATGGGGGCACTGCTTCTAGGCAACGGTGCATTTATCTTAATTTAGAGGCTATTGCAATCGACCTGAGGCAAGACAGACCAGGCAATGCGACTCAATTTGCTGACGCACCTCATAAACAAAATCTACTAAGGGCGCATCGCACAGACTCCTACTGAATCGGAATCATTAGCGTGTCCTTGGCACGCCTCCGACGCGAAGCAGCTGAGGTAATGACTTTTTTGGCAGTCAGGAAGACTGTCAGACAGTCAGGCAGTTCGCTCACCAGCCTGTTTACCTGAAGTTTGTCTCACGAGTGCATTTTACTCATACATATATATTACATACAGATGCATACGTAAAGTTGCATGGCAAACTGACACCTAACACTCACTCGTTCGTTATTAGTTGCCTTGTCCGCCGCAGTCCCCTTACAGAGCTGCAGTATGTGAAATTTGTATGCCCCATGATTGCCGTGACACGAAGTTGGAAAGTGCTGCAGGGTGTGGGGTGTCATGTGGAACACAGGCTGTTGGCTTCTGACATGGCACGGACGGGCGGCGAAGCAGCTGCTGGATACCGCGGCCACCGACTGCGGCGTATTGATTGCATTGATTTTAGCGCTCGATTTGTCGTTGCTGCATCCAAAATATTGTGGCACGTTAAACGACCTACATCTGGGAGCAGTGTGTCGACACCTGATTATGCACTTCGGCAAACGCATATCGGCATTTGTTGGAAACGTATACTAAAACTAAGTTGGCTATGGAAAAAGAAAATGCAATTGCTCTCTTTAGCCATAATTTTATATACATCAATATTATATGTCCAGTAAATCATAATACGTAAGATATGCTTTTGATGTAAGTCACTTTAAACTAAGAATAGGAGCTGAGCTGAGCTGAGAATTGGAGCTGGCTTTTTATTACCTTGCAGAGGGTATTATAATTTTGTCGTGAAATGTGTAACGCATAAAAGGAGATATCTCCGTCCCTATAAAGTATATATATTCTTGATCAGTATCAAGAGCCGAGTCGATATAGCCTTGTCCGTCTGTCCGTGAGTCTGTAACTATGCGAACTAGTCTGTCAGTTTGAAAGCTATCGTCATAAAACTTTGCAGAAGTTCCTCTTTCTGTTGGATGCAGTTGGATCGGACTACTATATCATGTATCTGCCATAGGAACGATCGGTCGAAAATTAAGTTGTTGCATGGAAAACATTTTTTGTTTTTCAAGACATCTTAACCATACACGGCGTTAACTTTTTTCCCGTGCTTCTTAGATACGGTCAAACCACTATGAGCATTATGAAAAGGTTTGGTCTGCAAGGGTATTAAATCTTCGGCGTGACGAAGATAGAGCTTCTTACTCGGTTTCCTTCCTGTTCAACTTTTTATTCAGTTTAACACGAGCTTCTACAGTACGTTTAAGATCAACTTGTTTTCACCAATTTAAGAGCCTTAATTTAAGATTTTAGAAGAATTAAAATTAATTTTGAAATATTAAAAGGAATCTTTGATGCATTGTTGTAACTATTGTCGACTAAATTGTCCTTTACGGACACGCCTGACAGCTATCCAATTCATTGTCTCTGAGAAATCCATTCTTTACGTACATAGCTATGTCAGTGGGCATTAACTAAAAATGCAAATATAATTAACACAGAGAGGTGTTTTTGTATACCCTCTAATATACAGTTAAAGCAAGTAAGAGGTTCTAGTCGGGAGCTCCCGACTAGGGGATACCCTGAACCCTCTTATTCTAACACCAACGCACTCGTTTGCATTAGTAGTAATAAAGATCAATTAGAAAAAAATATGTTCTCTTGGCTGGGTTCGAACTCGCAACTGACCGCATTTTTTGCAGTCGCCTCTACCCAACAACCACACCAATAATTGAATTTTATTAAGTTACAAACGAATTAAAATAGCAGCACAGAAAACAATACAATCGCAATTGCAATGCTGTTGATAGAATTCAATGCATGTATATAGAAATTCTTGGAATTTGTGCGAACATAACGTTTGTGTTTCTTAACCGATCTTAATGAAATTTTCGACAGTACATCTTATTGTAGAATTGAATATAGAATATTTATGTATTCTCAAAAAGTCAATTGCATATAAATTGTGGCTTAAATTGATGGGCAACAGAAGTTGTAAAATTAACTTGATTTATAGCTTTGTGGTGGTAGCAGCGAGGTGGCGATAAGTATAAAATGAAAGATACTTGATATATATATAATTAAGTTTTGCACGTTTAATTACTTTAAAAAAATATATTTCAATTCTTTATTTTCACTTAACGGCTACTTCTTATGATGAGTACAATTAGATTTGCTTCCCGAATCTTGACTAATTCATTTATCTGTTGTGGTCGCTTAGCAAACTTCGGTTTGAGAGAGTTTGAGTCAAAATTGAGTGAAGTTTGAGCTGCGTCAGCAATTATGCGTGGGATAGTACTCTGATGGGAACATTGACAGTGGCGTGATATTTAGGGTGAATTGTTTATGTCTACCAAAAGGGGGACAGTTTGATCTTGACCAATGTCGATGTTATCACCAGGCTTTTTGTTTACAATATTGGAAGTGTTTATACTTATGCTTATGCTTGTGTGCTAAGTTATGTTAAAGGGTGGGTGCGACTATGGATATGTCACTATATACTATTCTAGAAGCTATGTACATGTCAAGTTTGGTGACTCTAGCTCATATTATTTGCCGAAATTGCTCAAAAATGGTATTTCGATATTTTTATCGATTACTTGGAAACGGGGCAAGTTATCGAATATCGGAAAAAACTCGATCAGCGCGGGTACTAGGAGGACCTACAGCTAAAATCCTCTAGCTCTTATAGGTTCTGAGATACTTGCGTTCATACGTACGGACAGACGGACGGACGGACACACGGACACACGGATGGACATGGCTAGATCGACTCGGCTATTGATGCTGATCAAGAATATATATACTTTATGGGGTCGGAGATGCTTCCTTCCGCCTGTTACATACATTTATTCCCTCTTTACCCATTTTTAATGGGTTCAGGGTATAAAAATATAAGATAAAATTGAAAGCATCATCTTGATAATTTTTCGCGAAAATTAACAATAATTGAGATTTTAAGTTCAATATAAAAATACGATGTTCAAAAATTAAATTTGTTACTTTGCTGTTCTTATTTAACTGGGAATATAACAACCTTTATGTAGGGGGTACACCATAGACGAGTAATAATAAATGCAAATTATTTTAATATGAATTTAGTAGATATTCTTGTAATATTGAGCGGCCACTTTGTCTTTACTTTACTTCTGCTTTGTATACCGATAAATATTTTATGGGCACCTTAAGAGACGGGCTGCGCATGAACTCTAACAAAATATTGAAGTATTCAAGTGTTCAATTTTCTCAGTTTGGCAGAACTGATGTATCCAACGGGAGCGGGCTGGTTTCATTTGTAAAATTTGATAATAATTATTAACAAGCATCTGTCTGTGATGCCCTGTTAAGTGTAGTGTACAGACCCAAACTGCAATCTATATCCTTGCTAGCAAAGCTGCTTCTAAAGTAAGACAGACACGCAAGAGGCTTGGGTAAAGTCAGGGCCAAACACACCTGTGGTTAATACACTATCCTTTGTTGTATAATCCCCTTAGCAGCTAACAAATGTGCGCACATCCGTTTTCCAACCGCTGCAGAGCTGCCCATTCCCAGTGGCGTGCAACCAACAAGAGTTCAAACTGCGGAATCTGCCCGCCAAGAGGATTATCAGCTTATGCAACGATTGGCTTCGTTAGGCCAAAGCAACCGATAAGTTTATGTTGTCATAGGGCAGTCTAACGTGAACTAAGATTAGCCGCGCATTGCTGGTTAACCAGCAAGGAACAGGGCTTTTGATGACCATTCCATTTTTGTTTATAAGTAGTTATAGTTAAGCTTTTAGGCGATACATTCGTGCTTATACATAGAATCATTGCGATAGGGTGGAATTGACTTGAGCCGGGTAAGTATTGGAAGTGTGACAATCACAATGGCAGGTTGGACCATGACTTTGCCTTTTACACAAGCTAAAGGCGGCGTTGCAATACCCACAGCGGTGTGGGCGTGGCACTTCGTCCAATAGTAACCATTGGCAACAGTAAGGAGTTGCCGATGCTGGGCCGATGTGGCGGCTATGCTGGCTAATTGCCAATTCGGATTTGTGCACCTCTAGGCGCCAATGCGAAAAACCTGCAGTCTGCGTTGACTGTATTGAAAATAATGGATTCAATTCAGTTTGCACTTTTTGTGTCGTTTGCCTCGGAGATTGCAACAAAAGGTCCATGAGTTAGGGGCTAGATTCTACTAAGTTCCAAAGTTAATTCACTTAAACAACGGTCAGAAAAAAATATTTGTAGAAAATTTACCCTATTTGTATACACATTTGGATGGCATGATAAATTAATGATAGTATATAAGGTTTTGTATTTATAAATATGTAAGCAAAAGCTGATTTTAAAATTTAAGGATAGGTGTAGCGTATCATTAAATATGCCTACATGAGTTGTTTGGGAGCGCATATTCAATGCGAGCGCGCATAATATGCGAAACGCCGACGCACATGCCGCCTAATTATTCAATTAAATAGTTGCCGATGGTTTTTATGAAAGGTACGCGAATGACAAAGAATGATGAGCGCATTGGCAGTGACGAGGGGCATGTGGTATAGACAGCCTGCTGAATTCAGTATCACGTAGCGAAACGCTCAGAGAATGGTGAGGGGACTAACGTTATCCAGGAATTCTAATTAAGCGACAAGTATATCAAAGCAGGCAGCCGATTATTTAATATTAAGTATTTGGTGTGTGTTCGAACTCCATGTCACCAGTGGGTTGGGCATAATATATCTAAAAAGAAGTGCTTAATTTTTAAAAAGCGAAAAGTTTTGGAAAAACTCAATTAGGAATGCACAGTATGAACTAAAACTAAAGCCACAAGCACAAACAAAAAGAACCGTTGTAAAGCGACAAATCATTTGCATCAAGAATTCTTAGGCCTACTTACATACATATATTCTGGTATATGGATGTCGCTTGCCTTTCACCCAAGTCAATTCAGGGGCACTAGATGGGTATTGAAAATAGTGGGTAGTGAGCGGAAAGTGAAAATAGTAAGAGATGATAAGTTCCAAACACGACCACAACAAAACTGGTCAACAATTTCAAAATCCTATTTTTTTGCCTTTAATTTGTTACAGGCAAGTAACAAAGAGACCAAAAGAGAAGTATACAAATTTTATAACATACGAGTCAGCAATCAAAATCACGCACTTCTTTTCCCAAGCAACCCAACCAAGGTCGCATACTGACAAAGTTCTTATTAATATGCTAGGGTGCATGTATGCGTGTTTGTGTATGAAAAGTTTAGGCAACAACAGCAATGAAACACTCTTAAAAAACTAAAATGGCTGTTTGACTTGAAAACCGTAGCAGGCAATGTTCTTACGCATGTTTCTGCCATTTCAAGTGGCTGTTGCCTGAATAACCGCAGAAAAAAAAAATTTTGTAGCAGCCAGGCAGGTATGGCGTTTCAGGTGTGGTTTAAGGCAAAGTTTGACAATTAATGGCACACACACGCCAAAATATATTGGTTTAAAATTTATGCATGGCTGCAGCAGGCAGCTTATTAATTAATCACACGCAACGCTTGCCGACACTGTCAATCAGCATTATGCATTGTGAACAGACATGTAACTTTTATCTACAAGATGGCTAATTTAAATTCCAAAGATCGAATTGCAACAAGAAATCAAATTAATTTAAAGAGAATATAAAATTTAAAGAAGTCTCAAAAGATGCCTGAAAAAAAAAGAATATATTTGCTCTGGAGATTTAAGTAGAAGTGAAGTCAAATTTATTTTTAAAAACAAGTATGAGGTTCTAGTCGGGAGCTCCCGACTAGGGGATACCCTGAATCCTCTTCTTCCAACAAGCGATAGCTATAAATTGAAAGATACTTGATATATACATACTATTCTAGAAGCTACATGTCAAGTTTGGTGACTCCAGCTCTTACTAATTACCAAAATTGCTCCAAAAACAGGTTTTCGATATCGATTTTTATCGATTACATGGAAACGGGGTTATCGAAGATCAGAAACCAACTTGATCTGCGCATGGACTAGGAGGTCCTACAGCTAAAATTTCAAGTGTCTAGCCCCAATAGGTTCTGAGATCCTTGCGTTCATATATACGGACGGACGGACGGACAGACGGACGGACGGACAGACAGACGGACGGACATGGCTAAATCGACTCGGCTTTTGATGCTGATCAAGAATAGATATACTTTATGGGGTCGTAGATGCTTGGTTCTGCCTGTTACATACATTTGCACAAATACATTATACCCTTTTTACCCATTTTCAATGGTTTCAGGGTATAATAAATATAAACACGAAAAATAAAAGGTACTTCAACTTTTGTCTTAAGTTAAATACTAATGCGTATGCATTATAATTTTCGGTCATTTATAAATTCTGAATCATTTAAGAAATCTGTCGAGGGTATCTCCCAGTCTAAGACGCTCCACGAGCAGTTTTGTTTCTGCTGTGATTCGCTCTACACAAATTGTGTGCAACAGCAGCTGAAGCACTGGCAACGCCAATAAGCATCAATTTAATCAATAAAATCGTGAATCGAGCAGGAAACGTAAGCCACATGTAGCAGCAATATGAATAACAACAACAACAGCTAAGCCATAAACAGGGCATGCATATGGTAGATTCGGGTTTCGGAACTTGAGTTTGAGCGATTCAACGTGGTGTAACGCAGTCAAGGAAGACTGGTTTTAAATTTGAATTGATTTCATTTTGTAGATGGAAGCGGTTTTACGCTTCGTATCCTTTCGTCTCGCTGTGCACGGAAAAAAATGGTGGACAGTGAGGGGCCGTGCAACTTCTGGTGGCACAACGAGCCAAGCATAAAGAGTAAATGCAGGGAATTCGCTGTTGCAATTCCTGTTGTTTTGGTTGCCGCTGGCTTTTGCCTCCTTTGCTCTGTCAGGTCATTTGGTTTCGATCTCATTCAGTCTCAAACCAAGTCAAAGAAAATTGGCAAACATGACCCATGCCTATGTAGATAAATATACTCAGCAAAATGCTATTTTGCATTTAAGAAAATAGAAAATTATGAAACTCTTCTGATTACTTTTAATATGCGTGCAACATGACAACATGCCAGCTGCAGCCGTAAAGTCTTCCGTTGCAGGGTTTTGATGTAATACAAGTGCTATTGAACTCATTGGTATTTGATAATATAATATAATATAATGTGTCAGACGAAGCGGCTCTGGTTATCGCAGGAATGGTCCCGCTTAATGAACTGGCAACCGAAGCGGTAGTTCGCTATAGAGCTCTTAATGGAAACAGCATAGCAAACTCGGTCCGCACTGCAGCAAGGATGCAAAGCATAGCACGATGGCAAGCACGTTGGAATCGCTCATCTAAAGGACGCTGGACGCATAGGCTTATCCCAAACTGGAAGCCTGGATAAACCGACTATGGTAACACTAATTTCTACTTAACGCTGCTCTTATCTGGCCACGGATGCTTCAGGAGCTACTTGAAGCGATTCGGCCACGACAACACAGACGAGTGTTCTTGGTGCGGCAGTGGCGGTGGAATCGCAGAGGACGCCAACCACATAATTTTCGAGTGGTGACGGTTCTCAGCGAACAGGCACTGGAGGACAGCATGGGTAGACTTATCACGCTGAAGAACTTGACAGTAACCTGTTAGAGACCGCACAAAAATTTGGAAGCAACCAGCACCTTTGCAGCAGAAGTAATGCTGGAACTCAGGAGAGTGAAGCGCAACGGCCGAGAGCGGAAGAAGTTTAGGTAGCAACAACATGCCTGTGAAGCAGTGCTTTGCGGACGTTCCGCAGGCAATCCACGCTACCTAATCATCACGTATCCCCCCAACTACATCCTAAGCGTAAAATGTAATATATTTATTATACTATATCTTGTAAGTAAACAGAATACAAAAAAAAAAAAAACAAACACAGGACAGACACCCTTTGGTATAGAGGTCGTTACACACATCCACGCACGCACAAGACACACACCTTTTAGCTTGGAGGCTGGCACACGTAAGCATAACTTATCAATGACATGTGCCATGAGGTATGCTGCTATCTGCAGCGCCATAAAAACTGGCACAGGTATTCCCCTGTTCAATCGCCTCAGTCATACCTTTGCCGATCCATCGTGGTGTCAGCAGCTGTTGTGTTTAATTTGCGCCCCAAGTTAAACATAGGTAAATCCTATAAAGCTCCCCACAATGCAACAAACTCTGCATTTTGCACAGGGATAAATGGCGGTCACTCACACAAACAGGCACACACACACACACGCACACACACACACACACTACATGGGGCCCTTTCTGGTACGCTGTTTGCATCAAAAATCAACGGCATTATTTACGCTTTCTCATAGATTCGTGTTAGTTTTGCTGTTTTTGTGCCGTGGTGTTGATATTGTTATTTATCCTGAACCCATTAAAAATGGGTAAAAAGGGTATAATGTATTTGTGTAAATGTATGTAACAGGCAGAAGGAAGCATCTCAAACCCCATAAGTATATATATTCTTGATCAGCATCAATAGCCGAGTCGATCTAGCCATGTCCGTCTGTCTGTCCGTCCGTATGTATGAACGCAAGGATCGCACAACCTATAAGAGCTAGAGACTTGTTGGTCCTCCTAGTCCATTCGCAGATCGAGTTTGTTTCCGATAATCGATAACTTGCCCCATTTCCAAGTAATTGATAAAAATCGACATCGAAATTCCGTATTCTTAGCAAGTTTGGTAAATAATAAGAGCTAGAGTCACCAAACTTGACATGTAGTTTCTAGAATAGTATATATATATCAAGTATCTTTCATTTTATACCTATCGCTATAAATCATGTTAGTAAACCAACTTGCATTGGCTAGCCAATTAAGCCACAATTTAAATGCAATTGTTAGTTTGAGAATACACAAATATTTTACAATACAATAAGATCTTCTACTGAAAATTTCACATTCATGCGCGTCTGCTTTGAATTCTACCAACAGCATTGCAATTGTGATTATATTGTTTTCTGTGCTGCTATTGAAATTAGTTTTTTTCTCGTTAAGATTCAATTATTGATGTGGCTACTGAGTAGAGGTGGCAGCAAGTAATGCGGTCATTTGCGAGTTCGAGCCCTGGAAAGGTAACTTTTTTTTTGTAACTTATCTTTATTACTACTAAAGCAAACGTGCGCGTAGCGTGAGCTGCATTCGGCGTTGAAATAAGAGGGTTCAGGGTATACCCGAGTCGGGAGCTCCCGACTAGAACCTCTTACTTGTTGATATTGTATTGTTGCAGCTCAAATGCCCGTGTCAGAATCGAGTCGCTGTGCTGTAACGTTGAAAAAGCGGATAACAGTCTCGGTAACTAGGTTAATATATACATATGTATGTTTGAATGGGTTCTTTTGTTTATGGGCAGCACAACAAAGATTTTTCTTTTATAGATTTAGTTGTGTTTTTGCCAGTTGTTTATAGTGGGTCGATATAAGTTTTTTGCTTGCAATAAACAATCATTCTGAACGTGTATAGATATCACGTTTTTGCTTCTCGGTTGCACATTGTATTATACAGGCATTTTAAATAAGCTCAGTATCAATAAAATAAAATTAATCCTTGCTACACTTTCAAGTTAAGCTTCTGATTGCAGCATTGAAGCAAGACAGTACATATTCTTAAATCTTTCTTAAATACCTTATTGCAAATTATTATATTTGGTTAATTTCAGTTTAGCTTTCCACTACTGATGTTTCATTATGTAAAAACACAATCGGGTATAACACATCCTTGCCCGTGGCACGTATAAAATAAATTTTCTCAAAAATCTATAAAATGATTTTCACACTGATCAGACGGTAAGCAAATAACTTTCATACAATCGTTTTCCTCCAATTCACCACAGTTGTGGGTGGAATTTCCCAAATCGCTAAAACATGTATTCATTAAACTCTTATATAGAGCTTCCAAAATAATTTTGAAGCAAATCGGACAGTACTTAAAACTTCACCAAAGTGAGAAAGCTTTAATTTAGCGAAAAGTGTGAAACACGTCTCAAATTAATTTTTATGTAGTTCAATGGAAATGAATTTTAGCAGGAAACGTCACCCACCAAATCTTTGAACCCCATTTCCTCCAAGGAGGAATGCAATTTTCGAAGAGTGTGAAGCACCCCTAAATTGAGTTTAAGGCCGATCGGATGGATATATATATACATATATTATTCTAGAAGCTACAAGTCAAGTTTGGTGACTCTAGCTCTTATTATTTACCAAAATTGCTCAAAAAACAGGATTTCCATATCGATTTTTATCGATTACTTGTAAACGGGGCAAGTAATCGAATATCGGAAACAAACTCGATCTGCGCGGGCAGGACCTACAGCTAAATTTTCAAGTTTCTAGCTCTTATACGTTCTGAGATCCTTCCGTTCATACATACGGACAGACGGACAGACAGACGGACATAGCTAAATCGACTCGGCTGTTGATGCTGATCAAGAATATATATACTTTATTGGGTCGGAGATGCTTCCTTCTGCTTGTTACATACATTTGCACAAATAAATAATACCCTTTTTACCCATTTTCAATGGGTTCAGGGTATAAAAACAACTACAGACGAAAAAAAAACAATTATCGAAAAAAAAAGAATTGTTGCAAAAATAAGCTGCAAAGCAAACTCTAAACACATTAGGGTTCTGGTCGGGCTCCTTTTGCCTTGTCCATCAATTGCATCTGTTTCTTTTGTTATATGAAAAAGAATCCATTTTAATGTTATTCATTAAAAACCATTTGTGACACACTAACTTAATTACACTTTTGTGGCAACAACCATGGCGTTACCGATGCGTCCAGCCTGATTCACCCGGATTGCCACTGCCATGTCTCTGCTTGCTTCCACGTGGAACCTCCCACTGAGCGGCCTGTGCGAGGTCTGGTAAATTCCTCAAGTTGAATATTTTATGAAGCTGCAATTGAGCAACAACCATTTGGAGTAATCAACGATTAAAGTGCGTCTCGTGTTTCGAGTTGGAGCTCTCCCAAAAAATATGAGTAAACATTTTCCAATTTGTGGGAAATTGGCTAATTTTAATTTGCGGCTCAGCAGCTCTTAGCCAAAAATTCGCCATAGGCCACCAACAATTTGCGGATGTAAACTTGTATTGCGTGTTAAATTTTCCATGACGAAATTTTGTGGCTACGCTATGTTACTCAGCCATTTTCGCTCCACACCGCTGCTTGTTGCCTATTTCGGGATATTCCTTTAAATGGCATTAATTAAACATTTAATTTGTAACAAACCCGTTGGGCTGTTGAATTCGGGTTCTGATTTCTGTCTCATTTCGGGCTATCAAATCTTTGCGACATAAATCAGCCATTTGAATGGGTTGGGCTCAAAAGTCTGCATTGCGTTCATGTTCCATAAGATCGTTCCTTTGGTAGTTATGTGATGTAGTGGTCCGATCTACGGCTTTCACAGGAAGGACTATGTAGTGGTAGCTTACCTCGACATCCAACAAGCCTTCGACCGGGTGTGGCACGCAGGACTCCTCTCCAAGATAAAGCGCATATTAAATCCGCAGCTCTTTAACATCATTGCAAACTTCCTGAACGAGAGGACATTTCGAGTGGTACAGGATGGCATAGCCTCTCATTCCAAATGTATAATGGCAGGCGCTCCACAAGGTAGCGTTTTGGGTCCCACACTTTACATCCTCTTTACGCACGATATGGCCACGGCAAGCGAAATGGCCCTTGTCAGTCGGCAGGATCTCCTGGTGGCTACGTTTGCTGATGACACGGCAATCCTTGCCAAGAATAATTGCGGTTACGAATCAACGGACATCCTGAGTATCTGAAGCGCTTCGAAAACTGGGCTTGTAGGTGGAATATCTCAGTGAACTCCCAAAAATGTGCTACGGTCACTCACACCCTGCGCAAGGACTCCTGCCCCGGACTTTTTCTCCATGGCGAGCTCTTAGAGCAGGTGCGTGACCATAAATACCTAGGGATCACACTTGACAGACGACTCAAGTTCAAAAAACATGTGACCAACAAATTGAAAAGCCAAATCAGGCGTCTGAGCTGGCTGCTAAGCCCAAATAACAAACTTTCGCTTCGATACAAAGTACTTATCTATAAAGTAATCCTTGCCTCTGCGTGGCGATGTGGGCTCCAGGTTTACGGAATTGCTCCTAAATAAACTTCGCATCATCCAGGCCAAGAGCTTGCGAAAAACCCTGGAGGCAAATGGTATATTCGCACAGGAGACATCGCAAAGGACCTTAAGGTTCCTATGGAAGGAGTCGTTATCAACAAACAAGCAGGAAGCTACATTTTTTAAGCTCCGCAACCACCCTAACGCCCTGGCAAGCAACCTGCTAAGGAGGCGAAGAAAAAGGAGGCCTAAGAGGCCTATCCTATAGACCTGGCCAAACGCCGCCTTTAATAAAGTAAAATAAACATGTACATAAACATACACAATGTAAATATTTAAATAAAGCTATTATTAACCAAAACCCACGCTGATAAAAGTTGCTAAGCAAGAGTAACAGAAAATGACCTGTAAATAAAAGAATTTTAACCAAGTGGTCCGATCTGGCTGGTTCCGACATATGTACTCCCTGCAACAGAAACAGGGACCTTCGAAAAGATGCAGGTCGATAGTGTTAAAATTGAATGACAAGTTCGCATTAAAACATTACCCTCTACAACAAATTTTGTACTTTTCTTTATATTTGTTGTCAATCATAATTATTATTATTTATATCCTTTAATAACAATAATTAGTAATAAAAAGAATACAAGAAATTGAAAAAAATCATACTAGATTACATTTAAATAAAACTCTTTTAATATAATTTATAATTTAATAAAAATATTCATTAACAATACACTGTTGTATAACATACACAAGTACTTATGTATGCATAAGATGTGATCCCCTACAAGAGGATTTGAAGCTTATGCATCTTTGTTCTTAGATCCACTAGTTGCATCCAAATTGCTCAAAGTGCATGTTTATAACTTCCAATCGTACTAGCCCTCATCTTACTATCTGACAGTTAAGGACTTTGTATAAGTATTTGATAAATGGAGTGGAATGAATAATTAAAATATTCCATTTACATTAATTCTTTTGACAACTTGCAATTCGGAAAAAAAAATTTATTACGTTTTAAAATTTAAATTTTTATAAAATAGGGGGGTGTTTTAAATAAGTTTCGAAAGAAGTATTTTGCTTTGATCAGTTGAGGCCAGACAATAATAGACCGATGAAAAAAAATACGTGTGTTTGCATTTGTGGTCTGATTCAAGGCATTTAGTTAGGTTCAAAGAATGGTTACTCAAAATTAGCAAATGGTATTGACAAATGCCTTTTTATTTTTTAGTTTTTGACAGGTTGCAGCTTATCGTGATTTGAATCCTTGGTTTCTGAAATTCCCATAAATTAAACAAAGCCACTCGTACCCGCATATCTAATGATAAGTTTCTACGGTCCAATATACATACACAGACACCGCTTGTGCGCTAAGCATAGTCCCATGGCTTTTGGTTTTTCTCAGCACTAGATAGCTCCAAATTATTTAGAAAATAATTTGATTTATGCTTATGTATTCATCACAAGCATATCTATTCAACAGAAGAACTCCAAACTCAGCACACAACCACTTATGCATGTACATGCACACAAATATAATTGTTAATATACGACATTTAAAAGTACTGATTTGACTGGGTAATAATAGAAAAATGCCCTGAAATCTTAATAACCCAAATTACTTTCAATATATGCGTGATATTCGAAACTGAATAAGATGCTCACATCGTTTTGAGTTTTTGCAGCGGACCCCACCAGCCTACCCCAGTAGCTGCTTTGCAATATTTATCCATTTATATACCTCTATTAAAACTATTTGTCCTGACTGACTGACTGAATGACAGGCTTATTGATGAGCAACGCACAGGTTAAACTATAGTAGTCCCCTTATGTGATGGAAGTGCAGGCGGGGCTAAAAGAACCATCCTATTGGCTTCAAAATCAATATTATAGATATTCTTTTCAAATTCATTAAGGGTTGGAAAATGCATCCTTTCTTGGGATAAATGGAGGTCAAAGATTTAGTGTGTGAATTTCCGGGCGCAAATTAGTTTCTAAGGAAAAAATTTTAACATGTGTGAAATGAACGAAAGTTTATATTTCGGTTTCAAGACTCTCGCTCCAAGCCTCCAAGGGAGGAAAATGGGTGAAAAAGTTATATCTTAAATTTTAAGAATTAAATTTGTTATCGGCAAGGCCGCGAAATGCCCTCTAGCTTCTCATAAATCATAAATATGCTTTACGAATATTTCGTTTTTGTTTTTTCTTTCCTTTTCCATTTAGCTTTCAATTATGTGATGTCCCTGGCACCCTCATATCTACTTTCTTTGATCATTTTATTGGTCTGATTGCTATCTGACAGCAGTTTAAGTGCCAGAGCACAAAATGTGGTCCAATCGCACGCACGTTGAACGCGCAACACAGTCGATTTGTCGCCATCCGCAGATGACGCTAGATGTGGAGGTGATGTGTTGGGTGCCGGGTACTGGAACATTGAAGGACATCCATGTCCAGTCAAATTTTTTTCGACTGGTTATTAGCTTGTGATTAATGCTCAAAATAATTTCGGGATTCACAGTAAATCTTAATGGCAAATGTTACATTTAAGACCATTTAAGATTTTGCACAATAAGCTTAAAATTACATTTTGAAGTGTTTGTGCTGCTTTACTGGTAGACTGACTGATTGACCAACTGATTTATTGGTTAATTGGATTAATGCACATCCCAAGTCGTAATATCTGGGAAGCTCAGCTAAACGCAATTTTGGAATTGCTAGATCCATTATGGACGGAATTTTATTTGGGTATATATTTGAGAAATATATTGAAAAAATAAATAAAACTTTTTATTATGGGTATAAAACCCAATTTCAAACAGCTCTGTAAGCATGCAAACATTATATGTATATAAAACTAGCGGGTACCACCCGGCCTTGCCCGTGGCACATTGAGTAATCTCTTTATTACTCAATGAGCTGATCGCAACTCAAGTGCGTGTGTGTGTGCACTGACACTAAAGTCACAGTTTGTGATCAATCACTTGTTACAAAAATACAGGTTATTTTTGTAATTAAGTGTAAAAAACTTGTTTTATTTTTATTTTTTATTTTTTTTTCTCTCCCTGCTGGGAAAAGTAAAGAACAATGGCTACAAACCACCAACCTCAAAATGACGAACAAATACATTCGCCAATCTACCCGCTGCCGAACAGCTCAGTAATATCCCCTACAAATATAGCCGCTAATGTCGATCGCCTCGATAGAAGCAGGCCACTGGAAGATTTTTACCAGTACTACAACAACATGCTCGCCAGTAGTGCAAACCGGAACGGCGCCTCCACCTCGCTGTCAGCCGGTACCCAGCAATGCTCGACTTGAAAACCGCAACAGCACGGCACTGTCAGCTTAATGACAGCAACAACCACTACTGCAGGACATCTGCCTCAACAGTCACAGACCATCAGCAATCAGCGAAGAAGATCTCCAAACCCAGGCCGATAACAGTCCCTGGAGTCAGCGATATTGCCGCAATGGAGCAAACCATAGATCAGGCAGTGGGCCCAGACGCCTATGAATCGAAGGTCTCTCCCTCTGGCTATTTAATAATTTACTCCAAAGATGCCGACACCCACAGAGCAATTGTCCGCAAGCTCACTGAAGTGAGAGTGCAATTTACCCACTTCTGCCTAAAGGAAGACAGACCATACCGCGTTGTGGTTAAAAATCTGGCCGCTTCTACTCCCAGAAGCCAGATTGAAGGTGCCTTTACATCGCACGGCCACACTGTGATGAACTTATACAACCCTGGCGCCAGACAGCCAACAAGTGATGCCAGTGCAGACTTCACCAACGACTCGTCAAGTCGCAACTTCTGGTATGTCGATCTCAAACAGGCTCTCAACAACAGGGAAGCGCTGCGACTCAACAAGGTTGGCCGCCAACGGGTCTCTATTGAGCTCCCGAGGAAGAACAATAGCATAAGGCAGTCTTTCCGCTGCTTCGAGTTCGACCACACCAAAAACTACTGTCTCAAACAGCTTAAGTGTGGTAGGTGCGGTCAGTCCCATTGGACAAACTCTGAGCAGAGCCAGGCCAAAAGAGTGGCAGACCTGCGATGCTCCAACTGCGAGGGAAACCATGCTGCTTCCTATAAAGGATGCAAAAGCTATCAGGTGAGACGAAATGCCAGGTAGCCGGCCATCAATGTCTCCCCTCCTACACGATATAGCCATCCTCAACATGCACGAAGAACCAGTCAGCAGTTCATACCTTCCCGAATTGTGCAACAGGGCCTGGCGAATGCTGATGCGCTGCGGCCAGGTCATCATGTACAAGTCCGCCAACCCCCAGCGCGCACTTTTCACCCCAGCGTCAATCCAATGCAGCTCCAACAACCACTGCAAGGACCTCAAGAGCAAGACGCGTCCCTTGGAAGCATCCTTCATAACCTCCAACAGTCCATTGCAGCACTAAATGCCGCAGTTGCAACCATTCTGGTTAGCATTAAAGAGCTAAAGGATGCGCAAGGTTATCCGCAGCTTAGTTTCCCAATAAGCCAAAATGCTAACGAGCTCAAGCTTTCTCTAAAAAGCATGATGTAGACATCATGCTCATCTCAGAAACACATCTGCACACAAACTTGTACCTAACAATGGAGGGGTACGTCTGATACCGTGCGGATCACCCTACAGGACGAGCCAGAGGTGGTGCTGCAGTGCTGGCAAAGCAGGATTTAGCACACAGTGACCTCCAGCGACACACAGCTAGCTGCTATCATGGTGGAGACTCCCTTGGGCGAAATTCTCGTTGCGGTAGCATACCTACCACCAAACATACCCTGGAACCGAGCTGAATTTGATTCTCTGTTTGGCCAGCTTGGCCCCAAATTCATCGTTGGAGGCGATTTCAACGCTAAGCACAGACTGTGGGGAAACTACAGAGCTGACAGCAGAGGCACTGCGCTCCATGAGGCACTCACTCCCTGCTCAGCCCAGGTACTGGCCACCGGGAGAGCGACCCACTTTCCGTACAACCGGAAAAGTACGCCTTCCTGTATTGTATTATATCCAAGGGCATCCCCAACAGCGTACTATCGGTTCGCGAAGAGTACGATCTATCTTCCGACCACCTGCCACTCCTCACAACGATCAATACGGCTGTACAAAGGATCCCAAAAAAGCGCAGGCTTGTCCTCCCTTTGTCGGCCATCCAACGATTTAAGGCCGAACTAAATAGCTTGATCAACCTAAACACGCAGATTCTGTCAGTTGAGGACGTCGACGCTGCATTCCAAACCCTGTTGGACCATGTACATGCCGCAACCGCCAACGATGCGCCTGCACATATCTACTCAGCCCCTATAAGCCAGCACCCAAGGACGTTTTCCCCCATTTTGGAAGGTCTTCTTGACCGAAAAAAGCAACTAAGGAGGGAGTATGTCCGTACCCAGGACCCCACAATTGATAGGATCTATCGTCGTATTGCTAACAGGGTCAGGAAGGAGCCGATTATCTTGAAAAGAAATGCCACAGACACCATGCTAGAGGAAGCAACGTAAGACGAGAGCTCCAAATTCGCGCTGTGGAAACTTACCAGTCGATACAAGCGGCAAGCTGCGCCAAAGTTCCCCGTTCGATATCCCAATGGCACCTGGGCGAGATCACCAATGGACAGAGCCAAAGCCTTCGCCTGCAACCTGGAGAAGCGCTTCAAGCCGTTTGAGACCGCATCGCATGGAAGAATACAGCGAGTCGCACAAATCATGGAGGCGCCGCTCCAAATGTCACTCCCTGTATCACCAATCCCAAGGAGAGAAAGAGATTAAAAAGCAGCAAAGCCCCTGGGGAAGATCGGTTGGACAGCCAGACAATTAAGCTGCTGCCATACAAGGCGGTGCTTTTTCTCGTGGCCATTTTTAATGCAGCTCTTCGGCTAGGTTACTTTCCAGTGGCTTGGAAGAAGGCACATATCATCATGTTGCACAAGAGCGGAAAGTACCCTAATCAACTGGAATCCTATCGCCCCATCAGCCTCCTGCCAGCCTTTGGCAAGATTCTGGAAAGGTGCATCCTTAGAAGGGTCCTGGATACCGCGGAAATAAAACGCTTAATCCCGAAGATCCAGTTTGGGCTTCGACTCAAACACGGTACCCCTGAGCAAGCGGAATAATCGGCAGGACTTTCTGGTGGCCACGTTTGCTGACGACACGGCAATCCTTTCAAATACAAATGTGTGTACGTGACAGCTGACCTCCTCAAGCGATTTGAAAACTGGGCTTGTAAATGGAACATCGCAGTGAACCCTGGAAAATGCGCCACGGTTACCGATACTCTACGCAAGGACTCATGCCCCGGACTTTTTCTTCATGGTGAACTTCACTCTCGACAAACGACTTACATTTAGTAAGCACGTCTCTGTAGTAACGAGCAACATCAAATCTAAGATAAGTCGAATGAGCTGGCTCCTCAACTCCAACAACAGACTATCGCTCCGAAACAAGGTCCTAATCTACAAGGTAATCCTTGCCCCTGTGTGGCGTTATGGGCTTCAAATCTACGGTATAGCTGTAAAAACACACCTAAACAAAATTCGCATCATTCAGGCCAAAACCCTGCGCAAAATAACTAGTGCCGAGTGGTATATTCGCACACGCGACATCAAGGTTCCAATTGTGGGCGACGTAGTCAACAGGCAAGCAGCGTTCTACTCAACAAAGCTCCACAACCATCCAAACATCCTGGCAAGGATCCTGCTAAGGAGGCGAAGAAGAAGGCGACTGAAGAGGACCTACCCAACCGACCTAGTCGATCGTTATATACAGGTCACAAACTTCCTTAATTACATCCAAATATGTTTCTGTGTATATATATACATATATATGTTTAATCTGTTAATCTTATTGTAAATCCACAATTGTCGCTAAGCTAAGTAATTATGTCACTCTGATAAAAGTTGCTAACATAGAGTAACAGGATACCAGATTTCGTAATAAACAAAATATATATTATAAAAAAAAACTAAAAAAAAAAAGGTGCACCTGCATCACATAAGGTAACTACAGTGAAAATTTCAGCTTCCTAGCTCTTACGGTTTGGGCTGTGCTTTGATCACCAATCAGTCAGTCAAACAGGACAAACAGTTTTATATATAGAGATGATTTTAAAATATCAACCAACTAAATAGCTCCTCGATAATAAATAACAAGTAAGAGGTTCTAGTCGGGAGCTCCCGACTAGGGGATACCCTGAACCCTCTTCTTCCAACACCAAATGCAGCTCGCGCTACGCGCTCGTTTGATTTAGTAGTAATAAAGAAAAATGAAAATAATAAAAAAAAAATTGTTCCCTTGGCCTTACAGTTACCCGGCGGCCATTGTCAATAAATGAAAAAGAAGGCCAGTAGCTCAAGTTAAAGGGGGGAATTGACAAAAGATATTGCAAGTTTCTTGGCGCGTGTAGGCCGTGGCTTATTTTCGCGTTATCGAATCTTTTAACTTTACAAACACATAATTGGTGGCTATAATAAAAATCATAACAAAATGCAATAGAATAAAGTATGATAGCGGGAATATTAAATAATATTCTTATCGTTAAATGTATGAGTGTTTGTGTATGTGTGTGTATACCTAACAATTTTGAAAAGGTAACTAAAACAGGAAGAACAATGCCAAATGAGCTCAAGTAAAAAGCAAACAACTGTCCATAACATATCGTTGCGGAATCTAAGAGCAACACCCATTTGTTAATATGATTTAGATAATAGGGGTAGTAATTGATGTGCCCTTTAACATTCAACGATGTCTTTACCAAACAGAAGGCTATTCAACTACTTACTAGCTGGTTTTTTAGAAAGGGACTCGTATGTATTTGAAAGAGAGAGAATTGAAAATTACATTCCGCTGTAAGTGAGCACTTTCCTTGAATCCTTTTGTTCTTTTTCTTCCAGATAATTTATCAGTTAAATCAGAAACTGTCATTAAATTTTAAAAGACGAAATTAAGTCTTAAAAAATTGAACTAGAATTCTGTTGGCATTGTAAACTTATGTAAAGTTAAATTTAAAATTGCATATATTGTTCATTTTAAATATTAATACTAAGTATAAAAGCTAAAAAAAAATAATAATTTCGAAGTCTCTGAAATGTAAGAGAATAACAAAATTAAAGTAAGGGTTTATTGTTTGAAATGAGAAAGTAGGACTTCTTTAGCACGGATATGCTCTTAATAAAATTTGACTCATAAATAAATGTTACCAACATTTTTTCAGAATGTTGTATGAAAGTTTTTGTGTTCAGATCGGATGATCGGCTTCAAAATGATTTTCAAATATCTTTATAAAAAATCATTTCACATTTTTCGCAAAAACCACCCCTTTCAAATGCGGTTGTAAGGTCTAAACATTAAGTTGTGATCGATAAGTTTCAATCCTTTTTTAAAGCTGTACCACTAACTATACAATGCATAGATATCTCAAACACCAGAATAATCAGATCGCCATAAATCGCTACGACTGAGCCCCATGGGTGCCCGCGACCATTTGGGTGTGCCCAGATAGAGTAAGACTGCTGAGAGTGGCAGCCGAACGCCGGCCCCGAAAGCCGAACGTTCAGTATGAAGCCGCATCTCGCTTAGCGCACAACGTCGATGCCGCTGATGCCTTTTCATAATGTATGTACATATGTTAGTTTTAAATCCTTACAGCCCAAATACTTATGTGTGTATGCATGTGCAGAGTGTGCCTCGCTCCCACTCAATGCTTTCCGCAGTTGTGTGCATCTCTTCCTGACTGCATAGCTTCTCAAAAATCCCCGAGATCTACAAATATACAAGTAGATCACGGTGTTTGTCGGCGAGCCAGAGATATTTTCTTCAATTGTGTGCCCTTTGTGCCTGTGGTAGCAAAATGCCCACACACGTTCGGCTTTCGAGGCCGGCGTTAGGCTGCCACTTTCAGCAGTCTTACTCTATCTGGGACAGCCAAATAGTCGCGGGCACCTATGGGGCTCAGTCGTTGCGATTTATTGTAATCCGATTATTCAGGTGTTTGAAATATCTATGCATTGTATAGTTAATGGCTGTACATTAGAACATAGGCAGTTTGGGAAATTCCATCCTCAACTGTGGACATTTTGTGGAACATTTGCAACTTTCTTGTTTGTCAGCGGATCGGCTTCAATATTTTTCATTCACTTTTGTTGGAAATTAATTATTAGATGTGGTGTTTGAGCATTCGAGTTTATAAGTAAATTGTCGACAGTCTGTGGTATGTGCAATCCGACATACAGGAGCCCAAGTTCGTTTGGGCCATCGGTAAATTTACATCAGAACTAAGAGAAACCTTATAAACACTTTAAGTTTCCTTAAATATATATTTTTATGCCCTGAACCCATTAAAAATGGGTAAAAAGGTTAAAATGTATTTGTGCAAATGTATGTAGTAGGCAGAAGGAAGCATCTCCGACCCCATAAGTATATATAGTCTTGATCAGCATCAAAAGCCGAGTCGATCTAGCCATGTCCGTCTTTGTGTCCGTCCGTCAGTCCGCATGTATGAACGCAAGGATCTTAGAGCCTATAAGAGCTATATATTTGAAATTAGCTGTAGTTCCTCCTAGTCCATGCGCAGATCGAGTTTGCTTCCGATATTCGATAGCTTGTCCCGTTTCCAAGTAATCGATAAAAATCGATATCGAAATCCTGTTTTTTTTTTGCAATTTTGGTAAATAATAAGTGCTAGAGTCCCCAAACTTGTCATGTAGCTTTTAGAATAGTACCACCTCCCCGCTACTACAACAAAGTTATAAATCATGTTAGTGAACCAACTTGTATTGCCCACAATTTAAATGCAACTGTCATTTTGAGAATACACGAATATTTTATAGTACAATAAGATCTACTGTTGAAAATTTCATCAAAATGTGTTTTTGGCCGCCCACGTGTTCGCAGCAGCAGGCTGGTGTGGCTGTTGCGTAGAGGCGGCAGCAAGTAATGTGGTCAGTTGCGAGTTCGATCCCTGCCAAGGGAACTTTTTTTTTAAATTTATCTTTATTACTACTAAAGCAAAGGAGCGCGTAGCGCAAGCAGCATTTAGCATTGGAATAAGAGGGTTCAGGGTATCCCCTAGCCGGGAGCTCCCGAATAGAACCTCTTAATTGTTTTAAGGTAAAAAGGTCAAGACTACAGATTTTTTAAAAATAATATCATATATCAAAAGAGCTTTTCTAGCTCCGTAAAATAATAATAATAATAATAATAATAATAATAATAATAATAATAATAATAATAATAATAATAATAATAATAATAATAATAATAATAATAATAATAATAATAATAATAATAATAATAATAATAATAATAATAATAATAATAATAATAATAATAATAATAATAATAATAATAATAATAATAATAATAATAATAATAATAATAATAATAATAATAATAATAATAATAATAATAATAATAATAATAATAATAATAATAATAATAATAATAATAATAATAATAATAATAATAATAATAATAATAATAATAATAATAATAATAATAATAATAATAATAATAATAATAATAATAATAAAAATAATAATAATAATAATAATAATAATAATAATAATAATAATAATAATAATAATAATAATAATAATAAAAATAATAATAATAATAATAATAATAATAATAATAATAGTAATAATAATAATAATAATAATAGTAATAATAATAATAATAATAATTATAATAATAATAATAATAATAATAATTAGACATAAATATAATTCTAAATGTTTATGTTTTACAATTTTCGTTTCATCTCATTATTCTTATCATAAAACGAGAAAGAAGGGCTATCTTCGTCATGCCGAAGATTTAATACCATAGCAAACCGAACCTTTTCATTACGCTCATAATGCTTTCCTCGTATCTAAGAAGCACAAGGAACATAGTTAATGCGGATTATAGTAACGATTTCTTGAAAAGCAAAAAATTTGTTATACAAGAACCTCATTTTCGACAGATCGTTCCTATGGCAGCTATATAATATAGTAGTGCGATCCAGCCGATTCCGACATATGTACTGCGTGCAACAGAAACAGGAAAGTATGCAAAGTTTCATAACAATAGAAACAGACGGACTTGGACAAGAATATATATACTTTATGAGTTCGGGAATATCTCCTTCTACACGTTAAACACATCGAGACAAAATTATATCAGGGGTATAAAAATAAAAAAAAATATGACTATTTTATTATTCTATGGATAATAATAATAATTATTATTGTTAGTATTGTTATTATGAACTACGGCTGTACCACATCTAAATTGAGACTCGAGCCCAAATCCTCGACAAACGCAATTTTAATTCATTCCCATTCGAAAATTTTTTGACTTATTCCTGCATTGCGTGTGGCAATAAACTATGCAAATAAGCTCAACAAAATTGCGATAAAATGATGTTGGCATAAGCGTATGCTGGTTACCAATTCACACGTTGGTCGTCGTCTTATATGGCTTTTGAGTGGTTTCGCCGATTTTTATTTTCCCAACTTAATGGCTCATCTGAATGGCAAAACAGATTTTGTTACTTACTTGCCTCTTGTCACACCGAGGATTGTATTTCGAATACAGAAAGAATTGAAAGCTTTCCACTTTTGGCTTACTTCTTCTCTCTGTTTGCTTTCCCTCTGGCTCCCAATTTTAATTTAGGTTGATGGCGTTGTCATACAAACTGGACATTATAATCTCGATATTTAATGACGCACAGCTCGAAGCGTTCATCGGCCGACAAACTTTACCATTTGCCTTGCTAAAAATGCCAGACAGGGGTCTGTGGTTCGGGGCTTGTGGGTCTGGGTGCATGCAAAAATAACTCGGAGGATGCGGTTTGCAGTCTGTCACATAAATATTCTAATCAGATTGCAGCTTCCCTGTGCTGTGCAAGTGAATTTCATTTCTTCAGTAGGTCCAGATGGCATGACAGGCGCCCTTGAGTGTCAGTGAATACCTTATCTCGAGTCTACTATTTAACTTTGTTGTCTATTCCAGTTGGGGTTATTTAAGATTTTTTTTTTAATTAAGATTGTCTCCCCTTCCCTTTTCGACGAAAACTTTGCTGACTTCAGACTTTTCCCTCTACGGATTGTCGTTTTTGAGCAGAGATTTTTTTTCCTAACATATATTAATTTAACTATTTTGTTTATTTGAAGTTGAGAGATATTAACATGAAAAACAGTTTGGAACGCAAAACATCTCTATATATAAAACTGTTGTACTAACTGTAGAAACGAGGATTACTGAAATTGTTAATGTAGTTACTTAATGTGATGGAGGAAAACGGTAAGGCGGAATTCAGAGAAATTCAACCCCCAAATGTGGAAAATTCTCAAAAACGGCTTTATGAAATTGTTTGTTTGCCATACGATCAACCTCAAACTAAATTTAAAATTCATTTAATACGTGTGTCATACTTGGAAATTGCGGTTCAAAAAGATTTTCGTCAAATTTTAAGCTCTGTCCGATCGTCTTAAACTTGTTTTGAAAACTATACATAAGAATGTTTATTTTCCGGCTAGAAGACTTTCATCATGAGATGAAACTGTGCATAAGGCATTGATTTCATGTTTTAGTTCTCTATTCGAAAGGCTTCTAGCTTAATTTTAAATATCTATGTAAATCACATCTTCTGACGGCAGGCCGGAGAATTAATACCATTGCAGACCGAACCTTTTCATAATGCTCAAATTGCTACGAGCAAAGCATTATAAGAAGCACAGGGAAAAAGTTAATGCCGAGTAAGGTTAAGATATCTTAAAAAACAAACAATTTTCATATAAGAACCTCATTTTCGACCAATCGTTCCTATGGCAGCTATATGATATAATGGTCTGATGAAAAAAAAAGATTTTGCATAAATGTAGGGAGCATAGCAAAACTTATAATGCCGAGTTTGGCCAAATATTTAATTTTTGACCGATCGTTCCTATGGCAGCTATATCATATAGTGGTCCGATTTTGATAAGATTTTGCATATATATGAAAATCATAGTAAAACTGATAAATATTTGGTCAAATTATAATGATAAACAAAGAAGTTTTTCATACAACAACCAACTTTTCGACCGATCGTTCCTATGGCAGCTAAATGATGTAGTCGTCCGATCCAGTCGGTTTCGACATACATATGTACTGACGGACGGACGGACAGACGGACATGGCTATATCGACTCGGCTGTTGATACTGATCAACAATATATATATACACTATGGGGTCGAAATGTCTCCATCAATGCGTTACATATTTCGAAACAAAGCTATAATCTCCTCTGCAAGGGTATAAAAATAAAACGTCAAAAGTTCAGTTATTAACATATGTAGGTATTACTAAATTTCATTATAGTTGATGCTTTTTTTTATATTTTTTTTTATTATAAGCCTTACCTTTATTTGTAATTTATTTATTGAAAAGCGAAAGCGAGCGTAGCCAAAACAAAAACAACCTTTTTTCGGTAAATGTTTAAGGCTGGTGAAAATATATATTTATATGCTTGTGTTTATGCATTGGCAAGGACACTGAGTCTTGTATTCGTATGAACGTAAGTATGTATATATGCCACATACACCTACTTAAAAACGGTTAGGTTACATTTAACACAAATCACAGTAGCAGTAGCAGCAGCAGCAGCAGTAGCAACTTTTTTTTTTTGTATGCCCTGAACCCATTAAAAATGGGTAAACAGCGTATATTGTATTTGTGAAAATGTATGTAACAGGCAGAAGGAAGCATCTCCGACCCCATAAAGTATATATATTCTTGATCAGCATCAATAGCCGAGTCGATCTAGCCATATTCGTCTGTCTGTCTGTCCGTCCGTATGTATGAACGCAAGGATATCAGAACCTATAAGAGCTAGAGACTTGAAATTTTAGCTGTAGGTCCTCCTAATGCCCGCGCAGATCGAGTTTGTTTCCGATATTCGATAACTTGCCCCGTTTCCAAGTAATTGATAAAAATTCTGTTCGATATCGAAATCCTGTTTTTTGAGCAATTTCGGCAAATAATAAGAGCTAGAGTCACCAAACTTGAAATGTAGTTTCTAGAATAGTATATATATCAAGTAACTTTCATTTTATACCTATCGCCATCTCCCCGCTACCACCGCAAAGTTATAAATCAAGTTGATTATCCAACTTGTAAAGGGTGATTTTTTAGCTATTATCTTTTTGGCAACACTGGTTTAAACAGCTGACGCACGTTTCGTGTTTTGTTTCACTGTCAAACATATTCAGTTTGGTCTATAATTTAACCATGAATCGTCTTACAAACGAACAACGCTGGCAAATCATTGAATTTTATTATCAAAATGCGTGCTCTATTAAGAGAGTTCATCGCGCGCTTCTTCCATTTTATGGTCAGTTTAATCGACCCACTGAAGAGGCTATTCGGGCTATTGTGACTAAATTTCGCACCAAATTTACATTATTGGACATTAAACCACCAACACGCTTACGTAGAATGCGAACCGAAGAAAATATCACAGCTGTATCGGCCAGTGTTAATGATGACCACCAATTATCGATTCGTCGCCGTTCGCAGCAATTGGGCCTCTGTTACTCAACAACGTGGAACATTTTGCGGAAGGATTTAGGTGTGAAGCCTTTCAAAATACAGCTGGTGCAAGAATTGAAGCCGAACGACCTACCGCAACGCAGAATTTTTGGTGAATGGGCTCTTGGAAAGTTGGCCGAAGATCCACTTTTTTATCGAAAAATTGTGTTCAGCGACGAAGCTCATTTTTGGCTCAATGGGTACGTAAATAAGCAGAATTGTCGATTTTGGAGTGAAGATCAGCCAGAAGAATTGCAAAAGCTACCAATGCATCCAGAAAAAGGCACAGTTAGGTGCGGTTTATGGGCTGGTGGCATCATTGGACCGTACTTCTTCAAAGATGCTGCGAATCGTAACGTAACTGTGAATGGTGAGCGCTACCGTGAGATGATATCCAACTTTTGTTAGCCCAAAATGACTTGCATGACATGTGGTTTCAACAAGACGGTGCCACATGCCACACAGCACGCGTTACAATGGACTTATTGAGAGACGAGTTCGTTCAACATTTTATTTCACGTTCGGGACCGGTCAATTGGCCACCCAGATCGTGCGATATAACGCCTTTAGACTATTTTTTGTGGGTCTATGTTAAAGCTCATGTCTATACAGACAAGCCCGCTTCAATTGACGCATTGGAAGACAACATTGAAGCATTTATTCGTGAGATACCGGCCGAAATGTTGGAAAGAGTATGCCAAAATTGGACTAAGCGGATGGATTATTTGAAGCGCTGTTGCGGTCAACATTTGCATGAAATAATCTTCAATCATTAAATTATATGGACCGTACTATCGATTCAAATAAAGATTTCATGCATTTGTCTGAGTTTTACGTGTGTTTTTTTGAAAAACTTTCTTATAGCTCTTAAAAAATCACCCTTTATTACCTACCTAATTAATCTACAATTTATATGCAATTGCATTTTTGAGAATACACAAATATTCTTTATTCTATTCTACAATAAGATGTACTGTCGAAAATTTCATTATGATTGGTTAAGAAACACAAAAGTTATGTGCGCACATTTTAGCAGCATAGCTGCTACGCAAATTCCAAGAATTGCAATCATAAACAACATTTCAGTATAAGTCGCTTTTCCAATTACCCATTGAGTAATAAAGAGACAGAGGAGGCTTTTGGATCAAAAGCTCTTTTTCGAAACACTTCATGAGAGATAGCGAGGTTGCAAACACAATTGAGTATAACTCAATGACAAATTGCAAGCACAACACTCGGCTGTCTATAGCTACTTCTGCCGTTGCCCAAAAATAAAAGACAACTTCAGAACATTTCCCATATGAACCAACAACAACCATAATCAAAACAAACGACTCGACAATAAAAAAAGCACACCCCAAATTCTGTCCCTGCTATCCCTTTTTGGTTTGAAGCTACAGCCTATGATCTAAGCTTCTACACTCTTCTAACTCATTGTTGTGGTTTCTAAGCACTGCTATGCCTTTAATTCGCAAAGTCATGTCTTCTTCTTCTCCACTCGCTTTCAACTTGCAAGCAGCCCGGCAGATTTTATAATTTTTCATTTTTCGATCAGCAAGGCACCCTTTCTCAAAATAGGGTATTTTAACTAATCATAAGTTCTGTAACCAAATACCACTAACCTTCTTCTATACACATATTTGACCCAATGTCTGAGAAAAATATAATTTCGTATTTAGTGTGCAACTATTAGTACAATCAATAAGAATTGTTTTCTTTAAACATTCTATACCATTTCTATAAATAAGGGTATCAATGCCTCGACGCGCCAAATAGTTGTTGGCATGTGTGTCTCATCTCACACACATTGGCAAAAAATATGCATGTATGTGTTTTCCAAGCCAAGGGATTAAATGAGTTTGAGAAGATTGCAACATTCTGTTGCGCATGTGACGTCACATGCTAGGGCTTTTTGTATGCGACCGTTGCGTACAATAAAGTAATACATTATTTAATACATGCATTATTATAAAAGACCCTATTAATATATTACTTTAATGTACGTAATAAAGATAGAAATATATTCTAAGCATCACAAGAAATGAAATTCTTTAAAATGTGACGTCATAGTATATGATGTTGACGCGCCGTATGCGTAACCCTTTGATTTGAATGGCATGGCCTGCTCGCATTCGATTTTTCTACCTACTTGCGCCGAGACTCGGCTATGCAACAACAACATTAGAACCCAAATAGTGTTGTTGTTGTTTCTACGCGCCGCCTTGTTAGAACGACAGAGAAACCAGCAACAAACACAGTGGCATTATTTGTCCCTTTTCTTTGCACTGAGTTTCCTATGTCCTCATCATCGCGCAGAAACTTTTGATCAAAACGGACGACGATAAAAACAAATGCGCACTGTTGTTGTTTTGCGAATGATTTGTTGTTGCTTCCTATAGTAAATGAGCTTTATTTTTGAGTTGGATTTTGCGTTTGCGGACCATCCCGATCTACCTCTCATGATTTTCAAAACGGTAAAAAAAGCTCGGAGCAAGCCTTCAGCTCTGTCTCTTTATTACTCAATGGCCAGAGTATGAGACAGAGCTGAAGGCTTGCTCCGAGCTTTTTTTACCGTTTTGAAAATCATGAGAGGTAGATCGGGATGGTCCGCAAACGCAAAATCCAACTCAAAAATAAAGCTCATTTACTATAGGAAGCAACAACAAATCATTCGCAAAACAACAACAGTGCGCATTTGTTTTTATCGTCGTCCGTTTTGATCAAAGTTTCTGCGCGATGATGAGGACATAGGAAACTCAGTGCAAAGAAAAGGGACAAATAATGCCACTGTGTTTGTTGCTGGTTTCTCTGTCGTTCTAACAAGGCGGCGCGTAGAAACAACAACAACACTATTTGGGTTCTAATGTTGTTCATTGCATAGCCGAGTTCGGCGCAAGGGGTAAGGCGCGATAAATCAAGGGTACGACACGCCGTCAACGAAATATGACGTCACATTTTGAAGAATTTCATTTCTTGCGATGCTTAGAATATATTTATATCTTTATTACGTACATTAAAGTAATATATTAAAAGGGTCTTTTATAATAATGCATGTATTAAATAATGTATTACTTTATTGTACGCAACGGTCGCATACAAAAAGCCCTAGCATGTGACGTCACATGCGCAACAGAATGTTGCAATCTTCTCAAATTCTTTATTCCCTTGGCTTGGAAAACACATACATGCATATTTTTTGCCAATGTGTGTGAGATGAGACACACATGCCAACAACTATTTGGCGTGTCGAGGCATTGATACCCTTATTTATAGAAATGGTATAGAATGTTTAAAGAAAACAATTATTATTGATTGTACTAATAGTTGCACACTAAATACGAAATTATATTTTCTCAGACATTGGGTCAAATATGTGTATATAAGAAGGTTAGTGGTATTGGTTACAGAACTTATGATAGTTAAAATACCCTATTATTGTACGAAACGGGTGCTTGCATGACGATGAAAAATATTGCCGGGCTGCAAGTTAAAGCGCTGTAACGGCAAGCATGCTAGCAACAAAATAGGGTGTAGCTAATCATATACTCAAAAAGGGATAGCAGGGACAGAATTTGGGGTGTGCTTTTTTTATTGTCGAGTCGTTTGTTTTGATTATGGTTGTTGTTGGTTCATATGGGAAATGTTCTGAAGTTGTCTTTTATTTTTGGGCAACGGCAGAAGTAGCTATAGACAGCCGAGTGTTGTGCTTGCAATTTGTCATTGAGTTATACTCAATTGTGTTTGCAACCTTGCTATCGCTCATGAACTGTTTCGAAAAAGAGCTTTTGATCCAAAAGCCTCCTCGTCTCTTTATTACTCAATGGGTTGGGGCCATTGAGTAATAAAGAGACAGAGGAGGCTTTTGGATCAAAAGCTCTTTTTCGAAACACTTCATGAGTGATAGCGAGGTTGCAAACACAATTGAGTATAACTCATTGACAAATTGCAAGCACAACACTCAGGCTGTCTACAGCCACTTCTGCCGTTGCCCAAAAATCAAATACAACTTCAGAAAATTTCCCATATGAACCAACAACAACCATAATCAAAACAAACGACTCGACAATGAAAAAAGCACACCCCAAATTCTGTCCCTGCTATCCCTTTTTGGTTTGAAGCTACAGCCTATGATCTAAGCTTCTACACTCTTCTAACTCATTGTTGTGGTTTCTAAGCACTGCTATGCCTTTAATTCGCAAAGTCATGTCTTCTTCTTCTCCACTCGCTTTCAACTTGCAAGCAGCCCGGCAGATTTTATAATTTTTCATTTTTCGATCAGCAAGGCACCCTTTCTCAAAATAGGGTATTTTAACTATTCATAAGTTCTGTAACCAAATACCACTAACCTTCTCATATACACATATTTGACCCAATGTCTGAGAAAAATATAATTTCGTATTTAGTGTGCAACTATTAGTACAATCAATAATAATTGTTTTCTTTAAACATTCTATACCATTTCTATAAATAAGGGTATCAATGCCTCGACACGCCAAATAGTTGTTGGCATGTGTGTCTCATCTCACACACATTGGCAAAAAATATGCATGTATGTGTTTTCCAAGCCAAGGGAAAAAAAGGAATTTGAGAAGATTGCAACATTCTGTTGCGCATGTGACGTCACATGCTAGGGCTTTTTGTATGCGACCGTTGCGTACAATAAAGTAATACATTATTAAATACAAACATTATTATAAAAGACCCTATTAATATATTACTTTAATGTACGTAATAAAGATAGAAATATATTCTAAGCATCACAAGAAATGAAATTCTTCAAAATGTGACGTCATAGTATATGATGTTGACGCGCCGTGTGCGTAACCCTTTGATTTAAATGGCATGGCCTGCTCGCATTCGATTTTTCTACCTACTTGCGCCGAGACTCGGCTATGCAACAACAACATTAGAACCCAAATAGTGTTGTTGTTGTTTCTACGCGCCGCCTTGTTAGAACGACAGAGAAACCAGCAACAAACACAGTGGCATTATTTGTCCCTTTTCTTTGCACTGAGTTTCCTATGTCCTCATCATCGCGCAGAAACTTTTGATCAAAACGGACGACGATAAAAACAAATGCGCACTGTTGTTGTTTTGCGAATGATTTGTTGTTGCTTCCTATAGTAAATGAGCTTTATTTTTGAGTTGGATTTTGCGTTTGCGGACCATCCCGATCTACCTCTCATGATTTTCAAAACGGTAAAAAAAGCTCGGAGCAAGCCTTCAGCTCTGTCTCTTTATTACTCAATGGCTATCTCTCATGAAGTGTTTCGAAAAAGAGCTTTTGATCCAAAAGCCTCCTCTGTCTCTTTATTACTCAATGGGACCAGACAAGGGCAACACCAAGAGCACGTGTCGCACTTAGCAACCCAGTAGGACCAATTTTGTTGCTATTTTACTTATCAGCCGCTGTCTTGCGAAGAACAACATCTGGCATAGCCTCGGAAAACGGCGTCCAGCGGATGAAACGCTTACTATTTATGCAGCACCATCGGGGCCGCATGCACTAAGCATATAGCGTAACCTGCAGAGAGTAACAAAGGAGCTGAGTCTGTATTACTATTGGTGTACCCTTTCGCTTGCTTAGAAGCCATTGCCATATAATTCCATTAATTATTTAACGTTGCCAAGATGTACGGCTAATAGATCCTTAGTTTTAATTTTTTTTTTTCCTTTAATTTTTCTTTTATTAATTGTTGTAAAAATATGCAATGAATATGCCTAAATAAGTTAAAGCGAGAGGAAATTCCCACACCACCGACCTTGACCGCTGCTCATTTATATATATATACATGTGTTTATATACTTATAAATTTCTTTTGTAATATTTAGCAACAGCGATCATAATCGTCGTATACATTGGGCCCAACGTCTGCTTCGAAGGATATCGCGTGAGTAAGAGTTTAAAACAACGCTTATAGATATATGTACTTATATACACATATGAACATTTAAATGCAGCTTAATTTAGCAAGACGGTAAATTAATTACTATCCGTCAAGTCTCAAGATAATGTTGGTGAATTTCTTCTTCCACTTAATTTCTTTATGGGATTTAAACTAGTTATTGCACATTCATCATATTAACTTTGGATTTAAGTTTTGTTTGGAAACTGTATATATTTTTTGTAAATCGAGTTATACCTACCTTTCTATTAATTGGCATCATGCCCAAAAAAAAAATGAACAATGCGTGAATAAATGAATTATATTAGCATATTTGATATGATATCCTAATTCCTTAAATTTTTTTTTTATCTGTCAAGTACCCATGTTAGCTGCTTGCAATTTATAGTGATGGTTTAAGAACCTGAAATAGGGACAAGCATCCACATTCCATTTTTTTTTATTGCTTGTCAAGGTAGGGAGGGTAAAGAGAAAGAGAGACGATCAACACCTTAGTTCTCTCACTTACGCGAAATTGAATAGTTTGAATTTGGATGTTCGGTCGGAACACATAAATGGTACCCATACTAGTATCCGGTTTTCTTTTTTTTTTTGTTTAATAGATTTACTTAAATCAATAATCTTTTTTTTTAATTTTGATCGCACTTAAACTATGTGTTTATGGTAAGTGCAGAAGGGAAAGGAAAAAACCCCGACCAGTCCGACGAGCTATTGTCCGAGCATTAGCAAGAAGTGCGAACCTCCAATCCCTATGCACCCGGTTAGGCAACAGCCACGGCCGTTCGTTCTATTTTGGTAGATGGCCAAACGAAAGGCAAAAACTGAACCCGAACCTCGCCTCCATTACACCCTGTTGGAAAGCTATGTAACCCTGGATATAGCCTTGCTAAATTCCGGCTCGGAAAACACCTTTAGTCGGGGTGGTACTGGATCAATAATCGATCTTACCTTCACATGCTCGTCACTTTTCGGCGCAGCAAAATGGCAAAATAGGCGACGTATACACCGCAAGCGACCATTCTGCAATAATATGTGCGATTGGTAAGGGACTCGCGGCCAGAGCGAGAAGCCTAAGTTAAGCTTACCGCTTGGATACTTTCGACCCCGTGGCCTTTTCAAGCGCACTCCAATGGCTTCCCACAACAGGCAACACAGAGAGTAGAGCCTCCCAAATGGCAAACAATCATCACGTGCCTGTGACGAGAGCATGCAAACGCGGAAAACGTTTCGGCGCCATTATGTACCCACTTACTGGTGGAACGATAATTTGGCGAAGCACGGCGGAACTGCATTCAAGTCAGAAGGAGATACCAGCGAACCCGAGGAAGACCCAACTATGCCGAAGAGCAGCAAGGGTATCAAAGGGCCAGAAAACTGTTAAAGAAGGCCATACGAGAAAGCAAGCGACAATGCTTCCTGGAGCACCAATGGAAACGCTATTCCCAATCAGACCCAACATACCGCCTACGCAAACTGGCCCATCGAGCCACGAAGCAGCTGATGATCCAGACTGATAGATAGAATTCCAGATCGAACGTTGAAACTAGCCATATCTCTACAGCCTGAGAAGTTCGTACAGCTATTCAACGCGTGCCTAATGGAGAGAGCCGTCCCCTCGATAATGAAACTCCAAAGGTTAGTCCTGTTACCGAAGTCAAGTAAGCCGCCAGACGATCCATCGTCATACAGGGCTATTTGCCTCCTGGAATCGATGGGTTTAGTGCTGGAGAAGCTAATCTGCACCAGGCTGGAAGCAGCGGTCGACAATAATGGTGGCTTGTCCCCCAGTCAATTTGACTTCATCAAGGCAAAGTCGACGGTAAACACTTTGGATAAAGTGATGAGCATAGCAATAATTGCCAACTAAGGATCAAGATGGAAGGGCAGCATAAGAAAGTACTGCCTCATTGTCACGCTGGAAGTTCAAAACGCGTTTAACACAACCAGGTACGAAGAAAATACTGGATGAACTGTCGTTCCGCGTCCCAGGTTATCTTTGGGAGACGATACGCAGGTACTTCAGAGGAATATTGCTGCAATACGATATCGCAGATGACTCTTTACACACCAAGTTTCCGCTGGGGTGACCCAAGGCTAAGTTCTAGGACCCCTCCTCTGGAACATAATGCATACAAATATAATCGGCTTCGCGGGCGATTTGGCCCTAGTAGTCGTCGGCAAATAACTAAAGGACTTAAAGCAGACTTATGTGCGTAAAGAAGCAGCAGAGTCCGGTCGAGCGCTATCCAGGATTATGCTAAACACATGAGGATCAAAACAGCAGAGATGGCGTCTCCTTATGACCGTTAACAGAGCGGTAGCAATGTACGTGTCCTCCACCTGGAACAGAGCAATGGCTGTTCCTAGCTTCAGCCGGGTTTAATGTGTGTTTCCTGACAAGCGGCAGTATACCGATGACCTAAGTATATGAAACATTGAGTTGGAATAGGAGGATTTCGAAGGGGGCACCTCTACCTATGCCCTAACTAACTCGCCGGATTGTCGGGGTTCTTCTCTACTCTCCTCGTTATTCTAGGCACACATTTGCATAAGGTTTTAGGTGCACTTATTTATTAATACAAAAATGAAAGAAATTAACGAAGGTTCAGAAGGAAAGCAACGTTATAAGGGCTTAACTAGATGACAAATATTTCCCGACGAATAATATTATATTCCAACAACACACGATAAGTGAAAGAATCAGATCGTTTCGATACCCTCATTTCTCTACCCACCCTACCTAAGTCTCCCTGACATTACGTCAGCAGTGACCCTACGTACTGCTCAGTTTATATTGTCATCGTTTCAGACTTACACATGCTCTAATTAATAAAAGGTAGGATAGGAATGAATATATGTATATAATGATAATAAAATGGGAATGACTTATATAGGATTATTTAGACAGAGGCCACAGAATGGGTTTTTTGGTTGAGAGTATAAAATCGTATCGGCGATCATGGATATATTTACGTTGTTTATATTTAAAGTACTTTACCATAGTTGTGTAGGCGCGTATTAGCATATAATAAAATGTTCCGTATCGTTGAGCTCAAGGATGACGGTGGTACGTTGATACTCATGTTGTTGTTGAAAAATCTGTGGAAATGCAGAGACGTTAAATATACACCATGCCGACTGAGAATATTTCAATTGAAATTCATTTGTTTTTTTTTACTTCTTTTCTGATACCCACTCTATGTCAATCTGTTGCGATATTAATTTAATAGTTTTTAGGGAAACATAGAAATAAATACCGACAATAAAGCACGGACTTAATTAGATTTACACAGCAACAGTTCAAAAGTCTTCGAGTACTAGATAAATGCCATAATTAGGTAGGAGTTACGAAAAATCTCTCTTTCTCAATTATTGGAATTCGATTAATCGAAACTGATACAGTGGTCCACATTTAATTAACATTGATGAAAGTTCTAAACGACACAGCCAGTGGACCACTACGTGAATCGATCACGTTAAAACATTATGGAATTTTGTTGAGTTAGTTCCTTTGCACTATATTATATTAATATCGTGGGGTTTAAGTTGACACGAGGCTGTTCCTTTGCTTTTCTTTTCTTGGTGAGGTTAAAGATAGGTCAAACTCTTTATCCCGGACTGGGATATCCGGAGAACTTCCCGGTGCACCCGCCGAAGTCCGTAACTCTTCTTCGGGTAGTGTAAATCCCGTCTATTCCACCAACCGGATGACTACCGGTCTTTGTACCCGCTTCACCCGCAATTGATAAAAACCCAATTTCTTCACAGCGTATCCTATGGACCAGAACTAATTATAATTGAGGCTCTACTATGGATGATAATCATACTTTTTCTCCCCAGCCAAAACACTTTTATTTTCCAATGTAGGCCACAACTTTAGGTGTAGACTGTACTTTTTCTTTTCTCCTTTTCTGTTAACCAGTACACAAGTAACACGTCGTCTGATCCCGAGTCACTTCGAAACAATAATCTTACCCGCCAAAATTTAGTTACTAAGCGGCGCATGTCGCTTCCAGTAAATTCCTTTCAAAGCTAGACAGAACACCTTGTCACCATCGATGTCCTCTTCGACTAAACAGACCTAACGGACGCCTTTTCCAGTCGAATAACTGCATCATCATACGATACAGCACCAAAGCTCGCTCACGACATTATCAGAGAATGCGAAGCCTAAATGTCAGCGATAAAGGTTTGGGCGCCGCGCTCTTAGCGAAAGCTTTCAGTAAAGCTTTGGATAACGCTCGACTTACTCTATTTAACTTCACAAAGTGCTTATCGCTATAGAGCCTAATTGCACGAGTGATACGCACTCAGCCTAATCTGAACTACCGAACTCCTCTCTGCAATATAAGAGAGCTTCCAGTTTTAAAACCATATGCTCAAGAGTACCTTTGTGTTCTATTTTTGCGCAGTACCTAAAAACTGTGCACTACAACACAGTTAATGAAACGCTAGTTTTAATAGCGATTTTCTATGATTTGATTTGTATGTCTTTAAGATGAAAAACCCCTAAGACTTTTCCTGGTTCATTTGACAACTGATAATATGACGAACCAACTTTTCAAGTTACCAGAGCAGGTAACAAAACTGGAGCTAGCTTCGCACTAAATTTTTTAGCAGCATTACTCTGGCAAAAGGTGCGTGCGAATACCTTATCTCCGATTTTAAACTGTACATCCCGACTACGCAAATTGTACCTGTTAGAGTTTTGTTGATGCGACTCGGCCATCTTTCGCAGTGCCAATTCACGAATAGTTTCAATAACATTGGGATGCCCATCTCTAGTATCTTCAATAATTAATTGTAAACGACGTAGTAACTCGTAATCTTTGTCATGAAGAACCATGTTCTGACCAAATGCCAAAAAGTGCGGAGCAAACCCAGTGCTTTGATGCACACTAGCTCTTAGTGCTGTGCTTATTTCTGGAAGTTTAAGATCCCAATTAGAATGGTCTTGCCCTATGTATGCACGTATAGCTGCAAGTATCGATCGATTTAGTCTCTCGCTTGCATTCGATTGGGGCGAATATATGGCGGTGCACATGTCATCTATTCCGAATCTTGTTAGAAAAGCCTTAAACAAATTGAGTTCCATTATCGGTTAAAATTTTCTCAGGTACACCAAACGTGCAAAATAGGGTGTTTTCTAGGGAATCACAAATTTTATTGGAGGTGAACTTTTTAAGAGACCAGAGGAAATGGAATGTCGTGTGATGGTCGACTCTAACCAAAAGTCCTATATTTCTTTTTGGTCTGGGGTATGGTCCTAACAGGTCCATATAAAGCATCTGAAATGGACCTTTTGAGCTCATTGGTATGCCCATAGTTGGTCTTAGAACAATGTTTGGGTTCTTTGTTTGCCGACATATACTACACTGCGATACATATTCCCATATCTTCGGCCAAAAAAGATATCTTTTAATTTTATCTATAGTCTAACCTATACCGCTATGAGCTGCGTTGGGTGGATCGTGTGCCCTACTAATGACTTGTTGCGTGAGTGTGGATGGTATCCATAGCTTTCAGGCCATTTTATCCAGTGCAACATCCAATAGACAAGATCATCCCGGATTTTTTAATCGGGAAACTTAACTTGATTATCACGTATCGTATCTAGAAGGTTAACATATTCTGGTGACTTAAATTCTTCTGAGTTAAGATCTAAAATTGGCCCTTGATCGCATAATTCGGCTACTCCTGGCTCACTTTGTCGAGAAAGCGCATCGGCTACTACATTTAAGGAACTTTTTCTATGGGTTATCTTAAACGAGAAACCTTGTAATTTTAATGCCCATCTAGCTAAACGACCTGTAAGATCTTTCTGTCGCATGAGCCATTGCAAAGAGGCATGGTCGGTAATCACCTCAAAATCTTGCCCTTCTACATAAGCTCTAAATTTCTTAATATCTCTTTGAAAGCTTCTCAGACATGAAGGCGATGGGTAATTCTTCACCCGATGTACTCTTCTGAACCAGCACACAGCCAAGCCCGAACATACTAGCATCACATATGAGTAGGATTGGTTTTGAATAATCCGGTGTAGCCAGGACTGGAGCGGACGTCAAACGACTTTTCAACTCTTTAAACGTCTCGTCAGCCGAAGGATTCCATGTAATTGACTTACCTTTCTTCAGAAGTTCTGTGAGAGGTAAACTGACGGTGGCATAATTATCCACAAATCGTCGATACCACCCAGCGAGACCTAGGAACCGTCTAAGCTGCTTAACTGTTTTAGGAATATCTTTAGGAATCTGTCTTCAGTTGACCGTATCCGATTATAAACCCCAGATATTTGATCTCGCGCATACAAAAGTTGATTTTTTCTACATTAATGGTTAGCATAGCTTTCCGTAAGTGAACGGCAACTTCTTGTAACAATAACATGTGGGATTCAAAATCTTCGGATAGGACTAATAAGTCATCGATATACACAAATACCCTAGTGCGCAAATTGGCCGGTATCACCTGATCCATCAGTCTACACAGGGTTTGGGCCGCATTTGTTAACCCAAATGGCATAACTTTATATCGGTAGAGAGGACGGTTGGGTACCGTAAATGCCGTAAAAGGTCGAGAAGATTCAGCCAGAGGTATTTGCCAATAGGCATGCTTCATGTCCAGACCATTATATACTTTGCTGGTGGCAACCGTCTTAGTATACCGTCTATATGTGGAAGGGGATACGCATATTTCCGAGTATGTCTATTTATTTGTCGATAATCTAGACATAACCTTTTCTTTTTTCCTTTCTGTACCAATACACAGTTACTACTCCACGGACTGTTTAACGGTTCAATAACGTTAAGCTAGATTATTTTCTCTACTTCATCAAACATTATTTTCTCTTTAGCGGGAGAGATAGGCCAATGACGCTGCTTTATTTGGGTATTCGCTTCCATTCTATGTAATGCTGGATGAGATTAGTTAATCCCAAACCTTCTCGTTAATAAGAAGGAAAAGAAGGATTACTGTATTTAGTCTCGCTCGTTGTTTCTCATCTAATACTTGCATTTTTGGAGATTCTGTATCGGAGACATTTTTTTTCCAATATCCAATTCACCAACAGATTCTCAGTTAATAAATTATTAACTAATCCAAAATTTCTCCAAAAATCAATTCCTAAGTATCCATCTTGCTTTAACTCGGGTATTATAAAGAATTCGACTTCTTTGCAGTGGCCACGAAATGTTATCGGTACCTTGAGCTTTGCTACTACTGGACATGACTCATTACTAGCAGTTCGTATGCTCCCTGAACATTTTTTTACATTGGTATGTTGCAAGAATGCCTAAGCCGCACTTGCCCCAAGGCAACAAATAGTAGCTCCAGAGTCTAACAATGCTTTGTAATTATTACACTTCTATCGTCAGTGTAAAGGCAGTTGCCAGTGCTCATAACCACTGCTGAAATTAGCCTTTTCCGAACATCTTTAACCTTTTTCCAAAACTCTCTTAATCTTAATGTGGAGCGTTTTGAAGTTGATTTCAAACTGTACCGGCTACATCTTATTCCTTGAGTTTCTGTTAAAGCGATCATTTTTACAACGTCGTCTCGATATTCTGGTTCTATGTATATCTGGTTTACTTGTGTTGACAAATCTGGGATTGAGTAACTTGTTTGTTTTGAGAGGTTACACGAACTATTTTCTTCAGCTGTTTTTAGTTCTTCGGGTGCGCCGAGCTGGTAGTTGCTTTTGCATCCCCTTTCGGGTTTTCCTTCGGGTTACACTTGCTGCACCGGAGCTTATATGTGTTCTTAGCCCCACACCCATAACAAAATATCCGTCTTTCCGCCATACAATCTTCAAATAATGACCCTTTTCGTCACAGTTCCAACAAACGAATCTTTTATGACGTATCTCTGCGATATTTTCGTCTTCCTGTTCTTCGTTATCGCTTACTATTTCAGCTACATTTGGCCTTCCGTATTTAAAACGTTGAAAGAAATTGTAAGTATCCCTACAAAAGTTTTCGTTCTTCCGAACTTCCTCTCTTAACACATATATATTTCCTATTTTAAGATGTAGAAGTTCATACCTGAGGGCACTCTTAGCGTTTCGTCAATTAGCTTTTCTTCGTTGATATGATGAGAAATACGAGATACCATTTTTTCCACTGAGGCTTGATAATCATCGAAAGATTCAGTATCTCTCTGGCGTCGCTTTCTGATCAGCTCCCATAAGTCGAAATCATCTTTGACCTCATCAAATCTCTGTCGGAATGCTACACAAAATCCCTCTCAAGAATAATGGTGGTTTTTTCAATGGAAATTCCAAAACCAGTCAGTAGCTTTTGCCGTGAAAAGGAGGTATAAATTATCACAAAGTAGTGAGTAGTCATTATTTAACGTTTGAGCTGTTAAGGAACGCAAGCGATACAAAAATTCGTCCACTTGCATGAAATCCTTCGACCCATATGCGAAGCCTAAATGTCAGCGATTAGATAAAGTTTTGGGCGCCACGCTCTTAGCGAAAGCTTTCAGTAAAGCTTTGAATAACGCTCGACTTACTCTATTTAACTTCACAAAGTGATTATCGCTATAGAGCATAATTGCACGAGTGATACGCACTCAGCCTAATCTGAACTACTGCACTCCTCTCTGCAATATAAGAGAGCTTCCAGTTTTAGAACCATATGTTCAAGAGTACCTTTGTGTTCTATTTATGCGCAGTACCTAAAAACTGTCCACTACACGGGGCGTAAGCTCAATATATCGCCTAAGCGCTCTACGGGTCAGCTGTGCCTTCCGAAAGGAATCAGACGAAGCAGAATGAAAACAGCAAAGCAAAATCGGTTCGAACAGCAGCAAGGATGCAGGGCATAGTACGATTGCAAGCACGATGGGATCGCTCAACTTAAGGACGCTTCTATCTGGCCACGGATGTTTCAGGAGCAACTTGAAGCGATTCGGTCACGACTACACAGACGAGTGTTTTTGTTGCGGAACAGAAATCGTAGAGGACGCCAACCACACTATATTTAAGGAAGGTTCTTAGCGAACAGGCAGGAACTGGAGGACAGCATGGGCAGACCTTTCACGGTGGACAACCTGGTCACAAAGTTGTTAGAGACCGCACAAAAGTGGGATGCAACCAGCACCTATGCAGAATTAACTATTTTTCCTGTGCTTCTTCACTGTGAACATTATGAAAAGGTTGATTCTGCAAGGGTATTAAATCTTAAATCAAAGATAGCCCTTCATTCTCGTTTAGTAAATGGGGAAGTTTGTTCGGGACATTTCAGAGCAGGATGAGCTTAGAAGTTTCCATAAGGATATATATGTATGTGCGAATAAAATGAATGAAAACTGTGCAAACATTTTATATTAATAAGTTGACAACAACAAGAACTTCTGGGATGTGTGTGTGTTAGTGGCTTTTAATATGTGCTTAGTCTGAGACGGTTCAAAGCAACAACAAGTTGTCGTTGCTATTTTCCCTTCTTATGCTAGTAGCACCAAAACTGTTTTTATTATAAACATTACGACAGGTTTATTGTGCTCGTTGCTGAGCGGAAACAGAAATGCGCCATTAAACTGACAAGTCAAGCTTAATAGATGCAATAAAAAATTATAAGCTGCAGAGTCATGTTTCAATGGTTGCATATATCTCCGCTGGTCAACTGACAAACAGGACGGGACTTCAAGAATGTCAGCCATTGTGTGTGTGAGTGTATGTGTGCTGGTTTATCTATTACGGAACTTTTAATATTAACTGAATGTGTCAGCTGAGTGTGCGTGCTTGCGTGTGTGCATTTGGAAAAATCTTTACTTCGTTGTCAACTTCTATTTTTATACCCTGAACCCATTGAAAATGTGTAAAATGCCCCGTTTCCAAGATATCGAAATCCTGTTTTTTGAGCAATTTCGGTAAATAATATGAGCTAGAGTCACCAAACTTGACATGTAGCTTCTAGAATAGTTTATATATATCAAGTATTTTTCATTTTATACCTATCGCCTGTCGGAAGAAGAGGGTTCTGGGTATCCCCTAGTCGGGAGCTCCCGACTAGAACCTCTTACTTGTTTAAACTCTTTCTGTCTCCCTGCTTCTTATTTCATTGTTCGAATTGTGCTGTTTGTGTGTTTGTTCAGGCATTCAAGGACGCAAGAAAAAATTTAAGAAATTCTAGCTTACATTTTTAAAAATTGTTCAATAATTGTTCTTAATCGTCGCAATGACTGCAGGTTAGCATGCGGAGGTTAACAAAAGGGCGAGATGTACAAGGCACTGATTACTTGACAAATTGATAATATATCAACGGAGCTGCGCTTGCTAAGGAACTGGCTTATAATGATTTTTATCGTATCATCTTAAAATAAGTAATATTTAATTTGTGACTCAAAAAAAACGATATGATTCTGTTTACTATATATTATATGTATGTTGGAGCATTGAAATCATTTCCCTTACAATTGCATACTGGCAAGTCCGGGTGTCGTTGTAGTCATCAAAAAAATGTCTTATCATGAGCACGTCCGTTCACTATGACTATATAAACTGAACGCTTCACAACACTCTCGGGCCACGCTCTGCAGAGACTAACTTCTTTTCTCAAACCATGCTTTCAGCAGCAACCCTAATACAAGTAGTACAGAAAAGTTCAATATCAGCAGCTTCTGTTAAATTCTCTGTTTATTACTAATACTTTATCGTTAACATTTAAAGTTAATAATAACAATAATTAGTAGGATATACGACATGTATATATTTATGAAAGTGTGCTTAATTGGGAATAGTTTAAAGAAATGTTAAAATATTTTTAATTTTGTTATTATTATTAGTTATTCAAGATCGCACCTCTCTTTTAATATTTTTGTTTTTTGCTTAGTTTTTTTCCCTCTGGAAATATTTCTGATATAATTTGAAAGTTCCTCTTTACCACATTTCTTTTTCTTCAATTTGTTATATTTTACTTTTCTTTTAATATGTAAAACTAAAATCCAAGATAATTTAAACCTGCGCATATTATTTGGAAGCTGAGGCTTAAAACATTTAAAGTGGAAATTTAAGCACCTACTTCGCGCTCGTTGGTCGAAGTCGCAGGTATAACAGACAAGGGAGAGTAGCGGGGCGTAATTAAAGCATTAATTTCAATAATGTGCTGCTAATGCCAACAGCAGCTGCAGGGGTAGTGGCAGCAATAACAATAACTGCTACCACATTGCCAATAGCGGGCTCTCTCCTGCGGTCAAAACATTTGCTTACCTCAGCGCGGAAGGCAGAGGGCGGATCTTTCAATCATGGCAAGGACTTGGAATTAGCTTCATCGTGTTGGCTTAACAAAGTTCCACTAGGCTTACGAGCTTTATATGAGTTATTGATCGAGTCGTGGCTTAAACGAAAAAATAACATTAAGTATTAAAAACTAAGTCTTGTATTGGGAGGTTCCAAATGTGCTCACTTCAAGCAATTAATTAGGTCAGCGGAATAGACCACCTTTAAGTAACTCATAATGAAAATTTCCACTTTCTATTGGCCCTGGTTTTTCTTTGAGCTCCATGTTTCGCTGGCGGTTCTTGCAATTCGGCAATTCTTATCAATATGTTTCCCTGTGTTGGTTTTTTGTTTTGAAAGGCAAACCGGTGGCCACAAAGTAGACTTTTCTGACGATGAAATTTTTTTCTCGTGAGCATCAGCTTTTGTACTATATAAGCTGACTTATAAGTGATAAATGATTATAAATGACAATTTATTTTTATTTATTTTATTTTATTTATTCCCGTTTGATATATAATGACATTTAAGTTAATAATACATCCCTGTGGCGCCCAGTACCGTTAAAGTAAAACCTGTAAGTCGATATCTCCCCCGATTTTATGGAGAGGAGTCTCAAATTTCGTATGTTACCAGGATATTAAATATTTAATTCATATAAATATGTCTTATGGTACGGTGCAGTGTTGAAATTAAATTTTGCGCCTTGATCAGAGCTCTGGTTTTACAGCTAATACAGTTGAGATTTATTTAATGTTTTAGTTGTTCTTTAACTCTTCGATTAACAACAATTACGGCGACTGCGATAAATATTATATATTTTGACTATAATTGTGCTTAACGGAAGACCACTCAGCACTCTTCACATTTTGTCTAAAATAACAAAAGTGTCTAAGAAGAGGAGGCTAATCAGTTAGTTGAAGAGTCACCTACAATAAGTTCAATTTTAAACTTCAAAATGTGCCACATTTCAGGGACGAGGTAAAATTAGGAGGAGCTCTGGTTCTATATGCAGTGATCTGGGGTCTTAAAGGGGAATATGCATTTTACGACTTTTTAAATGACAAGATAAACAAAACTTTTGCCCCAAGTCGGTGGAGCCGGGCTCCTGGCAACAGAGCAGGGCTCGTTGTTGTTTATGTTCGTGTTGCTGCTGGGGCACCTATTAGAGCTTTTGACGATAGCAACTATATTTTCGTTGAAGTTAATTTTAACTTATCCTTTGAAATATTATGGGGTAAAAGCGCGCGAAAACATTATTTAATGTTTAAAGTAATCCCTTACACATATACATAGGTACCTAGGTAATAGGTACTCACACACTATTGCTTACTAGCTCACCAAGTGTGCACATGGCATTCCGTTTCCGCTCTTTTCTTAAGCAGCGCGTTACTCATCGTCTTTATATATTCCGTTTCATTTTGTGTGGCTACAGCCAGTGTGGCTCAGCTCAGGTCGGCGGAAGCGGAAATGGCCTAGAAATAGCAAGTCCGTTCAATATTCAATATGAAATGGTCGACAATAACCACCCATAAGTAATACCTGGGTTCTTAAGCATTTCTGTTATTGTTAGAAACAAATAAGTTGTGTTTATAGTGTAAATCTTACTACATTTTTGTACATGTTACCAAATTAAAACAAGTAAAAGGCTCTAGTCGGGAGCTCCCGACTAGGGAATACCCTGAATCCTCTTCTACCAACGCCAAATGCAGCTCGCGCTACACGATCGTTTACTTCAGCAGTAAAAAAAAATACATTACAAAAGATAACTGTTTTCTCGATAGGCCTCGAACTCGGAACAGACCACATTACTTGCCGCCGACTCTACTCAACAGCCACACCAAGAATTCAGCCTCAATGAGAAAAAAACGGATAAAATAGCTGCATAGAAAACAATACAACCGCAATTGCAATGCTATTGATAGAATTTAATAAAGACGCGTATGATTGTGTGTGTACATGTTTATAGAAATTCTTGCAATTTTCCCTAGCTGCCGCAAAAACGAAGCCATCCAAAACACGTTTTCATTGTGTCTCTTAACTGATCTTAATGAATTCTTCATTAGAGCTTATTGTGCTATAGAATATTGGTATATTCTTAAAAATACAATTGATTTAAAAATGTAGCTTAAGTTGGTGTGTAGTTCTATTTGTTTTTTTGCTACGTAGTGGCTTTAAACCATTTTTTATGGGTTCAGATGTATAAAAACGAGAAAGAAGTGCTATCTTCGGCACACCGAAGATTTAATACACCTTTTCAAAATGCTTATAGTATGGTTAAGATATCATGAAAAACAAAACAGGTTTCCGTACAAAAACTTAGTTTTCGACCGATCGTTCCTATGGCAGCTATATGATATAGTAGCCCGATGTGAATAAGATTTTGCATAAGTGGAGGGAGCATAGTAAAACTAATAAATGCCGAGTTTGGTCAAGATATCTTGAAAAACAAAAAAAATTCCATACAACAGCATAATTTTCGACCGATCGTTCCTATGGCAGCTATATGATATAGTTGTCCGATCTTAATAGGATTTTGCATATATATGGGGAGCGTAGTAAAACTAATAAATACCGAGTTTGGTCAAGATATCTTGAAACACATAAAAATTTTCCATACAAAAACTTAATTTTCGACTGATAGTTCCTATGGCAGCTATATGATATAGTTGCCCGATCTGAATAGGATTGTGCATATATATGGGGAGCTTAGTAAAACTAATAAGTACCGAGTTTGGTCAAGATATCTTGAAAAACATAAAAATTTTCCATACAAAAACTTAATTTTCTACCGATCGTTCCTATGGCAGCTATATGATATAGTTGTCCGATCTTAATAGGATTTTGCATATATATGGGTAACGTAGTAAAACTAATAAATACCAAGTTTAGTAAAGATAACTTTATAAACAAAAATGTTTTTCATACAAGAACCTACTTTTTCGACCGATCGTTCCTATGGCAGCTATATGATATAGTGGTCTATATAGGTATAGTGGTATGTATATAACATTTGTGTTTCTTAACCGATCTTAATGAAATTTTCTATAATACATCTTATTGTCCCATAGAATATTTGTGTATTCTCAAAAAGTCTTTTGCATTTAAATTGTGGCTTAAATTGGTTCGATTATTAACTTGATTTATAGCTATAAGCTAGTAGCGGGGAGGTAGTGATAGCTATAAAATGAAAGATATTTGATATACATATATATAAATTATAATAAAGAGAAGTTTGATTCTTTATATTTTATTGTTCGCGGGTCAGCTTTGACCATTCGAGGGTTCTTATAAAACTGATTCAAGCATGCAATTATAAACATAACTTAAGCTACGGACTCCCGGCAGCGATGTTGGCAGAATGCTGACCATGCGCCTCGTGACACATTCCAGTGGCCGCTTGGCGTACGGATCATATTGCATTGCTGGGGATCGCAACTTTGTTGCGCATGTTTAAATTGCAGACTGCTGAGCGGGCAACTTTGTCGCACACGCATCCGGTCAGCCTATTTTGGTTTAGCTGGCGTTAACTCCTCCCTCGGCCAAGTGAAGGACGTCCTCGGTCTTCCTAGTGCCTGCTTGTAGTTTCTCGATAATGGCATTCCGTTGTTGTAGCTTGCCGCGCTGGCGAATCCTTTGCACTAGTACCAAGAAACAGAAGACAACCGTTAGTGTGACTCCTCCACTCCATATGGGTCCGTAAGTCAACGCAGATTTTAGTTGGCGGATGCGTTGCAGGTTTATCGTACTCATCTCATGTAGAAGAGGTAAGCTCAGGTGTTCCCGATGTTTAGTCACGTTGATTTGAGTGACCGCTGAAACCACAGGCTTCCTTCTGAAGACACCATAGTTGTTGACGTATCGTGTGTTGTTAATTACAATTTCGTCATCGAAGTTGACCAGGTAAGTTCCAGAGATGAATGACGATGAGCCTGAGTATCCTGAGATGTTTACGGATGCTTCGTTTATTACGCTAGCACCATCGTCTATCACCATTAACTCATAAAGGTGGCCGGGGCGAGTACTACATTGCGCGAGTGTTCCAGCTATCAATTGCTGGGCACAGCTGGGTGCTTTTAAGTTTTTGCAGAATGTGGTGCCGATACTAATGTTAGTGAAATGTTTAAATGTCATCTCCTTAACATCGACGTTATCAAGCATTACTGGACTGATCAAGTTTATTTTGGAAAGTGTTACTGCGAGAATTAAATTTTGCAAGTCTGATATAATCATCCTATTTTTTGCCAAAATTGTTTCATATAATTGATCTAAGTCTATTTCTTCTGTCTTGCTAATTGAGTTAACTATTTCTGTTAATTGATTGAGTCTTGTTTGAAATTTATTATTTAATTCGATCTGTAAGTTTTGTGAATCCGTTATTTGAGTCTGTCTAAACTTGACCTGTTCCCAGTCGTCGAAGTCTGGGGTTCCTGCTATAACTTTAAGTGCTGTCCCCAAGAGATTGATGCTGCGAGGATTTCTGTGATTTACCTTAAGTGTCATAATTAGTGTGTCGATGTGTCCGAGGTCAGTGAGTAGTACGTTTCGAATGTGGTCCTGTTTGAATAAGTCTATCGTCTGTCTGGTTTCGTATGTCTCGTACGAAGTCACGTTCGTTGTGTGTCCTAGGTAGCCGTACTCGTCCCAAATAGTTACGTCCCCGTCAGTTACCGGTATGTAGTCCGAAAGTGTGTAGTTTGTCAGTTTAACTGTCGCGGTCATTAGAGGTACTACCAGTGTTGATGTTAGACTAAATTGAAAGAAGGAATAAAAAGAATTTATTTTTTATTTTCTAAGATTGTCCTTGTGGACCACGCTCCCTTTTATTAAAACCGTTGATCCTAGGTCCGCTTCTACTATGCCTTCTACACATAGTGGGGTTAATTTATTACCCAACCGCCTATTTGATTTTACCCAAACCTTATCTCCTACTAGATATTCTTTGTTTTCCCTGTTTTTATTTTCCTGTGACATTTTCTTAGACTCTGCTTTTATAAGTCTGTCCCTTATCTGTATTCCTGTTTCTGTGCTGCTTGAGCAGATAACATCGACTGGTTTCATTGCCGTCACTGAATGAATAGTTTTATTGTATTCAATCGTTGAAAACAGGATCAGGTCAACGGTGTCGCTTATGTGTTTGTCAAGTTTCATACACCGTGCAATTTCTGCCAAAGTGCTATGAAACCGTTCGACTTGGCCGTTTGAGACGCTGTGTAAGGGAGGCGTATTTACTATTTGGATATCGAATATACTCAAGGTGGATTTCACTGTCTCAGAGTTTAGGGATCTTTCATTGTCGCAATATATGGTATTAATGTTGGTAAAAATATTTATGAGTTGTAAGATTGGTTTTTTGATGTCTATGATTGCTCTTGAGCAAATTGGCTGTGTCACAGCAAATTTAGAAAATTTATTAACGCATGTTAAAAAAAATTTCTGGTCTGTAGAAAATACATCAATGTGCAGACGTTCTCCCGTGTAGGTAGAAATGGGTGTTTCACCTAACATTTGTTTTTTTGGGTGTCGACCGTACTTAGCCATTGAACAAATTCTACAATTTGCAACAATTTCTGTTGCCAGTTTAGACATGTTTGGGAAAAAATAGTCGCACATTATTTGTTTGACATTCTCCTGCGCTGCTCGGTGAGCTCTGTTATGTTCTACTGTTACTATTTCTCTTTGTTCTGTCTTGTCTGGGATGTCTGTCACCACATACTTACAGTATCGGAATGTCGTTGATGGAAATAGTTCAATCAAATTGTGTTGTACCCCAATGCCGTACCCTGAGGTCTGTTGTCAAGTCAAATGGCTTTTTAAAGTCTGGATATCTCAAAACGACATCTTCAGAGGCTAGTATATCCCTCAATTTACAGAACGCTTCAATTTGCTTCTGTGTGAGTTCGATAACTACATTCCTCGACTGGTTAGCACTTATTTTGCCATTCTCGCCCTTTAAGACGTCCGTTAGGGGTCTGGCGATATCGGCGAATCCCTTGATAAAACTCCTATAATAATTGGCTAATCCTAAGAATGATCTAAGGCCAAATAGTGTTTTCGGGATTTGGAAGCTTTTTATAGCTTGCACTTTTTCAGGTGAGGTTTGAATTCCACCTCTGGACACGGTGAATCCCAGATATTCCACGCTCTTTTTGAAGAACTTGGACTTTTCCTGAGACACCCTCATGTTTGCATCTTCAAGGCTTTTTAAAACCCAATTGATGTGTTTAACATGGTCCTCTTTGTTTGTAGAAAAAATTATCACATCATCAACGTAGACATGACAAGTTTTCCCAATTTCGTCTCGGAGGAAATATGCTCGGTGCATTTTTCAGACCGAAAGGAAGCCTACAAAACTCGTACTTTCCATTGTTTACGGAAAATGCGGTTTTTTCCCTATCTCTTTCTGCCAGTTCTATCTGGTGAAAGCCTGACTTAAGGTCCAGTGTTCTGAAGTACTGGGCCTCACCCATGTTTGCTAATATTGCTGAAATATTAGGTATAGGGTATTTATCGCTCACCGTTTTTTCATTCAGTTTCCTGAAGTCGATGACCATTCTTTTTTTCTTGTGACCGAGCTAATCAACACCCTTTTTGTCGACAACCCAGATGGGGTTGTTGTAAGGCGATCTTGATGGCCGGATGATGCCATTGTCGAGAAGTTGTTTAACTTCTGAATAGACAAAATCAGCCACACCCATAGGGTATGGGTATAATTTTGAGTACACCGGCTCATCGTTTGTTCGGATGGTAGCCACAGTGTTTATATTATAAGGTAGGGACTCATTTGGGCCAGCAAACGCATTTGATCTGTGTTTTACCATTATGTCAAAAGATTCTTTCATAGATGAAGGTACATCTGAATCATTGACTTGAGTAAAATTACCGTGGGGGCAAGTTTTAAAATTGAGCCGCTGCGTGCCGCCTTTAAACCTAATGATACCGTTGTTAAAGTCAAGTTTTGCATCGACTTGCATAAGTAAGTCAAGTCCCACTATACCGTCGAAATCTTTTAAAGATGGTAAAATGAAGAAAAAGGATGTTTCATTGAATAATTTAATCGGACATTTTTGTAAAATTTTTTTGGCCCCATGGATAGAATTAACCTGAAAAGGCTTTTCAACTGGTGTGACGTTTTGCAAAGCGGACAAGGGTTTGATATAGTTTTTAGATGCCCCGGTATCGATTAGTAGCTTAAGAACCAATCCTCCTCCTACATCTTGTTCGACGTACGGGAGAAAGGACTTATTCCTAAAAAATTACAGGAATCATGAGATACGTTGTCTTCGAATGCTTCAACATTTTCCTCACCGTGAGACTGGTAATCGTTATCACCAGTGCACTGTTCTTGAGCTGAAATTTACATTTTGTCGGCTCTGGGTTGAGTCTGTTTTTCTGTTGAAATTAGTTTGCTGCCGAAAACGTGATGTAGACGGGTCAATTTCCATTGGTTCAGGGGCTCGTGACTGCTGGTCTTTACCCTGGAACCGTTGTTTTGCAGAATTGGACTGTGAATTTCCCTGTTGATTTGACTGGGGATTCGTTTGCCCATTGGCCTTGTTATTACCTTGAGTCTTATTTTGAAAATTTTTTCCTTGGCTATTATTGTTTTCATTGTTTTGATAACGCGGGTGCTGGCGTTGGCCTGTTGGTTTTTGGTTACTTTCCTCACTGGTTTTGGCAAAGCTTGCAGCGAACTGTGAATATTCGTTGGAAACTTCAGCTTCTTGTGCCAAGGACAAGGCTGACGGTAAGTCTTCTGGTTGGGCAGAAAATACTACCGTTTTAAGAGACTTCTTAAAGCCAGCTACAAAGGAATGTAGCTCGTCTTTTCTAAATTGCTCATTCAAGACCGCTGCTGCTGCAGGGTCATGTGTCATTAAGGTTTTGTTAGTGAGGAGAGTCAAAGTTTTTTCAACCTCATCATAATACTCTAACAATTTTCGTTCACCCTGTCTAAGGGTACCAAGTTTTTGTAAAATAACGCGTATTGGCGTCTTATCTGCGTAGGTAAAGTCGAGTCTGGCTATAATAGCCTTGAAATTTAAAACCGTATTAAATGATGATAAGGTTGCGCTTGCTGGGCCTTTGATCTTATTTCTTATAATACCAATTGCATAGAAATGTCTTGAACTCCCATCAAAAGATTCAAATACTTCGTAGGCTAATGTTGCTGCATCTCGCCAGGCAACGTATTCATATATTTTATCGCACTCTATTCCTGGAACGATTTTAACCGTCTGATATTCAACAATTTCTTTCTTTTTATTAAACTCTGTTTTTAAAGAATTTAATTCACTACGGAAACTACTAATCATATTTTCCATTTTTTCATCAAACACCCTTTGTAAATTCTTAGCCTGTTCCTGCAATGCTAATTGAATTTCTGCCTCCATGGCCTTGCTTACGTCTTGTTGCGAAGTCATGTTGTTGGAAATTTTGTTTTCCCTATAAGAGCTAATAATCTCGTCTTCGCTATCTGAATGTTTTATAGAACTATTGTTTCTCCACATGAATTGCTACGTTAAATTGTATGGGTTACATTTTTTTTTTTAAATTTTACTTTGATCAATTCAGTAAGTTTATTTTTCTTTATTTATTATGTTTTGTTATTTTTTTTTTTTCACAGAGTGATAGACATTTTAACAGCTCACTTACATGAATTTCATTTTTTCTAAAGTAGCCTTGGTGCGGAGTCGATGGCGGTGGAGTAGCGGCGGGGTCGTGCGGAGTGGTGTACGAGCGCTGCGGCGATGATGTGTTGTTGTGTTGAATTTTTTTTGAGTGTTTATTTTTGCGCAATTTCTTGCAATGTCTTTTTGTTGAACAAAGTTTCATAAAAACATAATCACTGAGTTCGAAATAGTTTTCACGAGATGTGTTGAATAATTTTTGTCTTATTATTCAATTTTAACGAAACTACTTTTACCATTACTCGGCGTTAGCTAGAGCGGGATTTTAGTTACGGAGTTTTTTAAAGCTTTATATTTATATTTTATTGTTCGCGGGTCAGCTTTGACCATTCGAGGGTTCTTATAAAACTGATTCAAGCATGCAATTATAAACATAACTTAAGCTACGGACTCCCGGCAGCGATGTTGACAGAATGCTGACCATGCGCCTCGTGACACATTCCAGTGGCCGCTTGGCGTACGGATCATATTGCTTTGCTGGGGATCGCAACTTTGTTGCGCATGTTGCTGAGCGGGCAACTTTGTCGCACACGCATCCGGTCAGCCTATTTTGGTTTAGCTGGCGTTAACTT
>NW_026998654.1:0-2128 GCF_035044405.1 Drosophila montana | reverse complement strand
TTCCGAGTTACACAACACAATTCGGAAAACTGCGAACGACCCTTAGATACGCAACACTATAAAATAATAAGGTTTACACCATCAATCTCAACCTCAATATATTTGTATAATTTTATCATGGGGCAACAGGGAAAAAACTAGTTTTTTTAATAGTTACAGGTGCACACAGTGCAATTTTAAAGGAAAATTTTTGTTTTTTCAATGACATTCAAAATGACAATAGAATCATTAACTTCAATTGAACTACAGACAGATCAATACATAATTCCACACAATTTCCATATAGTAGATCTGCATTTCGCGATACCAAGCGACGGAATTATAGGGATTGATTTTATAAAAAAATGCAATTGCCAATTAGATTTCAAGCCGACAGAAGATTGGCTTATAACCAGACCCAATAATCTAAATTGTCCGATTCATGTTCCAATAACATATAGTTTTGGTAATAATACAATACTTATACCAGCAAGATCACAATTTGTCCGAAAAATCGAACTATCTTCAAGTGAAGATAGTGTACTAATTCCAAACCAGGAAGTTCAAACTGGTATTTATGTTGCAAACACCGTTGTAACCACACGATACGCATTTGTCCGATTACTGAACACAACCAGTACCGATCATCTAATTAGTATAAATAATCTAAATTATGAAATAACTTTCGAACTACGAAATGGTTCAAACAAACAATGGAAGTAGTAGAGAAGAAGTCATGTCTCGACTATCCAAAAATTTTCTGAATTATGCACTGATTACACAGATATATTCGGACTTAAAACCGAATCTATATCAACAAATAATTTTTACAAACAAAAGTTGAGATTGAAAGATGATGAACCAGTCAACATTTAAAATTATAGAAGTCCTCAAAGCCAAAAGGACGAAATCCAAGCCCAAGTACAAAAACTAATTGACGACAAAATTGTCGAACCATCTGTGTCAGAATATAATAGCCCACTCTTATTAGTCCCAATGAAATCTCATCCTGAATCCAATAAGAAAAAATGGCGATTGGTAATTGACTATCGTCAGCTGATAAGTTCCCACTATCTAGAATTGATGATATTTTAGATCAACTAGGTAGAGCGAAATATTTTTCACCAAACTGATCTCGACAATTATTCAACGATATAACGTCTTTTTCGACGAGCAATGGCTCCTATCGCTTAACGCGATTACCATTTGGTTTAAAAATAGCGCCGAATTCATTTCAGCGAATGATGAATTTAGCATTCTCAGGACTTGAACCTTCGCAAGCATTCCTTTATATGGATGACCTAATAGTAATTGGTTGTTCCTAAAAGCATATGGTTAAAACCCTAACTGATGTTTTTTACAAATGCAGGAAATACAACTTAAAGCTACATCCTGAAAAATGTTTTTTTCTCTGCATGAAGTCACATTTCTGGGACACAAATGAACAGACAAAGGAATCTTACCAGACGACAAGAAATACGACGTCTTTCATAATTATCCAGTCCCACATGATGCGGACAGCACCAGACGTTTCGTTGCGTTTTGCATCTATTATAGACGATTTATTAAAAACTTCGCCGACCATGCTCCGCACATAACTAGACTAAATAAAAAGAATGTTCCATTTGGATGGACGGATGATTTTCACAACGCGTTTTTATACTTAAAATCTCAACTTATTAAACCGACTCTGTTACAATACCCAGACTTCAGAAAAGAATTTTGTGTAATAACGGATGCGAGTAAGCAAGCGTGTGGAGCGGTTTTAACTCAAAACCACAACGGACTCCAACTTCTAGTTGCATACACATCCAGATCATTCACCAAGGGAGAAAGTAACAAGAGTACGACGGAACAGGAACTAGCAGCAATTCATTGGGCAATAACACATTTCAGACCATATATTTATGGTAGACATTTCACTGTCAAAACAGATCATAGACCTCTTACATATTTATTTTTAATGGTTAATCCAAGTTCCAAATTAAAATTTACGGTAGAGTATCTAAAGGGTAAAGATAACTATGTAGCTGATGCGTTATCAAGAATAACCATAAAAGAACTGATAGATTTACAAGTTAAAGTCCTGAAAGTCACTACCAGGCACCAAAGTAAACAGAAAAACTCCTGCGCAGGAAAACATCAAGTC
>NW_026998653.1:0-1230 GCF_035044405.1 Drosophila montana | reverse complement strand
AGGAGGTCATACTGGCATTTCAAAAACACTAGCTAAAATAAAGAGACACTATTACTGAAAAATATGACACATCATATACGTACATACGTAGATGTCCTAAATGCCAAAAGTCGAAAACGACGACCCATATAAAAACGCCTCTGACTATTACGGAAGCCCCGATAAATGCGTTTGACAGAGTGATAGTGGATACTATAGGTCCACTACCAAAATCTAAAAATGGTAACGAATACGCATTACATTGATATGTGATTTAACAAAATATCTTGTAGCTATTCCAGTTCCAAACAAACCCGCTAAGACAGATGCTAAAGCAATATTTGAATCTTTTATACTGAAGTTCGGTCCAATGAAGACGTTCATTTCGGACATGGAAACTGAATATAAAAATTCAATTATTAATGACTTGTCGTCGCTCCTATCGCTCTGCCACTCCCACACAAGATCGAAGTCTTGGCCTCTAATGGCTTTCGGGATAGTGCGTCAGCTACCACGTTCAGCTTCCCACGCCGGTACTGCACGTCGAGCTATCCTTCCAGATGGACTCTCTATGGAGTTGAGCCATTTAAGTGCCAAGTGGTCGGTAATGACGTCGAACCTGTACCCCTCCAAGTAACATCTCAACTTGCGGGTTGACCAAACTACAGCCAGACATTCCTTCTCCGTGGCTGAGTAGTTGATCTCTGCCTTCAGAAGTTTCCTACTGGCGTAAGCGATGACTCGCTCCTCCTCGTCGATGGTCTGTATCAGGCCGGGCCGAGACCGTAATCGCTCGCATCCGTTTGCAGCACGAATTTCTTGCTGAAATCCGGGCAGGCGAGGATCGGCGCGTTTGTAAGTCGCTCCTTGATTTGCTCCAGCGCATCCTGCTGTTCCACGCCCCACGACCATTCCTATGCCTTTTTCAAGAGAGCGGTCATCGGCTGCATCACCGACACAAAATTGGGGACGAAGCGTCCATACCACGATACCATTCCAAGGCACTGACGTAGCTCCTTGCAGTTCGATGGGGCAGTCAGCCTCTGGATAGCGAGCACCTTTGAGGGGTCCATCCGTATTCCTTCGCCGCTCAGTACGTGTGCTAAATATACCAGCTCCTTCCGAAGAAACGGCATTTCTCTATGTTGAGCTTTAGGTTCGCTCGGCTCCACAGGGCAGCCAGTCGCCGCTTTCCTAATTTGCCGTCTCTCCGGCGTCCCTAGCGTCATCTCGCTGTCCCCGCAACGGGGA
>NW_026998652.1:0-553 GCF_035044405.1 Drosophila montana | reverse complement strand
TTATTTATTTCCATTTTTATAATTAATTTTATTTTAATTATTTTGAGTTTTCATTTAAAAATAAAAAAATATATGCTCACTAAATATATGCTCTCTTAAATGTTCACCATTTTTTTTCACAGCTTAGTTTGTTCCCAAAAATGTTCATATTGGCGCGCGCTCTGCCAACAGTCGGCATATGCGTGTGAGCGTATACTTGTATGCGTATACACACGCAAGCGCGCTCGCCGCAAACTCGCTCGCTCAGCGAGAAGTTTTATGACTGTCCGTTAGTTTTCGAGTCTTCTTTGTCTTTTCTCGTTGTTTATTTTATTTATTTCTTTTATTTATTTATTTATTAGTGGTCGACAAAACGAGTGTCTTCCTAATTATTCAATACATTATATTTACAATTATGAAATTTAGATGCTAAAAGCCTAGATAGAGAACACAAATTTCAAATAGCATCACCGACCGATCGAGGTGTTTTATTTGCCAGTCCGGCCAGCTGTGCCTTTTCACAGCTAATTTTGTCAGTGACGCTATTAGAGCTTACATCTAAGAAGAAGGGTGT
>NW_026998651.1:0-854 GCF_035044405.1 Drosophila montana | reverse complement strand
ACCATAATTAAACACACTGAGATTCTTGTATATGAATACAATGAAATCAGGAGTTTAATTGAGGAGTGGCAGCATAAACTCACAAGCTTACACAGAGTCACTGTGGCTGTCACTGATATGCTTTGCCGGCATTACTTGGACGCAGTTTAAAGTGCTGTTTATTCAACACTTCGTGGGCATTGAGTCGTCTGCTGCCATTCTAATGCATGTTTTGAACGGGCGTCCAAAATCTGGAGAAGGTGTTGAAAGGCGTATAGAACTTTGCACGGTGGCCCCGCCAACAGGAACAATAAGTTTATCCGGTGAGTCTATTCCATTTTGCTTTGACTCCGGAGCTGAATTTCCTCTGGTAAAGGAAAGTGTAGCTGTTCTATGAAATATAAATGTTGAACAATATTGCTTAGAGATTTTGTTGCACGTTGTTATGGATAAGTATCTGAATTATCACGTGTTGGGTGTTCGGGGTAGCGATGGATGTTGAAAAATTTTCTATTTATAAAACAAGAGTAAATGTTCTAAGCTTTACTAATTACGAAGATGTTGTAAATACAGATAGTGATCTGACAAGACGGCACTAAAGAATATTTTGAAAGATTATTCTGAGAATTTTATACAACAGGGGAGTTGGAAATAAGGCTCATAGATCCACTAAAAACAGTTCAGCGTCGCCCTTATAGGCTTAGTGAAGATGAGAAAGAGCGTGTGGTATGCGCACATATCGAATGCTCACTGTACTCCAGTACAGTACAATATATTACACATATATATACAACTCATAACATACAAACACACTGTAGCACTTTGTTGTAGTATTGACATAAATACCCAAGTCCAAGTGCGAGTGAAAAAAATAG
>NW_026998650.1:0-663 GCF_035044405.1 Drosophila montana | reverse complement strand
GCAGACTGACACACCGGCAAAGACACACAGGCAGATATACAGACAGACAGGCAGACATGCAGACAGAGAGACAGGCAGACGGGCAAACAGACAGAGAGGCACAGAGGTTGATAGATAGAAAGGCAGACCAATAGACTTGCAGACAGTCAGATGCACGGGCACAGAGAGAGAGGCAGACAGGAAGACAGGCAGGCAGACAGGCAGACGGGCAGACAGACAGACAGGCAGACAGGTAGAAAGACAGGCAGACCGACCGGCAGACAGACAGACAGATAGTAAAGTAGGCAGACGGACACACATACCCACAGACTTGCAGACATACAGACACACAGGAAGAGAGAGAGATACACAGACAATCAGGCTAACAAATAGAAAGGAATACCGACAGCCTCGCAGACAGACACACCGGCAGAGACAGACAGGCAGTCTTACAGACAGACATACGTATGCAGACCGATAGAATCACAGACAGACAGTCACACAGGCAGAGAGAGAGAAAATTAATCAGGCAAACAGACAGACTGAAAAATAGACAGACAGGCATACAGACTTACATTCAGACTTATAGGCATACAGATATGTAGACAGAGAGTCAGGCAGACGGGCAGACAGATAGAAGGATAGGCAGACGGACACACAGACCCACAGACTCGCAGACATACA
>NW_026998649.1:0-4865 GCF_035044405.1 Drosophila montana | reverse complement strand
GTAAATTTTATTTGAAATAAATAGTGGGAAAAAAATAATATGGTCATACGTAATACAGACACAATATAAAAAAAAAACATGTGCCATAATCAGGAAAGGAAAAGAATAAATCCGAGGTACAAAGTGAGAAAACACAATAAAAACTAACGAGGATGGATACGGGTGAGTGTCAGAATCCACGGGTGGGCGTACGATGGATCCACTTGCGGCGAAAGGAGGAGATGGAGGCGAGTTCGGGTTGAGCTAGCTAGGAGCGGGTCGCTCTTGCGACTTGCGCAACTTGCGTTGCCTGTCAGCAAGCTTCGTTTCCGGGGGCTCACACGTGGCCAAAATATGGGCACACGAGCTCGGGAGCATAAGGCCCAGCGCGAAACTAGAACACATTGAATGGGATAGGCGGTCGAAATCCGAAATCCCGCCCTACTGCAGGTCCCGTGATGCGGGCGATAAGATGAAAGATTCGGGAACGTCTCGTGTCACTGAGGGCGTCCCGTTACTGCCGATCCGCCGACCAATGGAGATGAGGGGACACTGTATCGTACCCGAGCAAGTGAGGAAGTGGGCTATACGGTTCGATGGCCAGGCCGATCCAACGTCCCTCGTAGAAGCCATCGAGGATCGTGCCCTCTCCTGTGACATCGACGTAGATAGACTACCGAGGGCGATGATGGAGGTCATAATAGGGGCCGTGCGGTGGTTCAAGACAGGTGGGTAAAGGGACGTATCGTGGACTGAGTTCAAGGAGCGGTTCCTAGATTTATTTTTGCCCGCGCTGTACTTTGAATTATTAGAAGACGAAATCCGGGTCCGCCGTCAACGAGATGGCGATGGCTTCAATCAATATGTGGTAGACATGCGTGCGCTAATGCACCATGCTGGCTACAGCCCTGAGAAGGAACTGAATAGGATCTACGACAATGCAGCCCCGCAATATATATTGTAAGTGCGGAGACAAGATTTCTCAATACGTGCTAAACAACCCGTTCAGAGCGGCTTTAAAACAATTATCGGGGCTACTCTCAGTAGACAGTCCCTGGATCGTCGCCAATTCAACGAGAAGAGGCCGCCAACAGGATGATCGGACAAGAAGATGGAGTAACGACCAGGCGACGCTCAGTGTGCTAACGGTTTGGGCAAGAGGGCCGTTTCAGAAGGGAATGTCCCAACACTCAGGTGGTTTGCTGCGCGCAATGCGGTACCAGAGGAGCAGCCAGGAATGTTGTAGGCGGCCAGCCCAAGGAAACGTCAGCGGAGCCCGGAGGCATTCGCGGGCAAGGGGGCGAAGAACGTGGAGATTAGGGAGGCGCAAACTAGGATACGGCTAGCGGACGGATCAGGGCTAGATGTCGCGCGGATGATGCACGCGGAAATCAGCTTAGCGGGTCGCACGATCGGCGTACCTCTACTAATAATGGCGTCAATGCTAGACCAGGTGATTCTAGGTATGGACTTTCGCCGTGCGATAGGCACGACGATACGTTGTCGGGACAGCGAGATGACGCTATGAACGCAGGAGAGACTGTGAATTAGGGAAGGGGCGACTGGTTACCCCGCGGAGGCGATCCTGGAGGCGCGGTTAGGGATTAGACAGGGGGCGACCGTCCGTCCCGCGGTGAGAATCCAGGAGGCGCGGCCGTGCAAGAAAGGGGTGTCAGAAGGAGAATCGGAACGGAGCTCGACAAGGGTTAGGGCGGAACGAGAGGCTACGACAGTTGTCAGCGGAGGCAGGCATTCGGGGCGTACGTGGGAGTCAGCACCTAAGAGCGCGAAGCTGGGAAGGGTGGCTGGGTCTCACGGACTGGAGGATCAACCTCGCACCTCAGGAGGAGTCGTACGCGGAGGAAAACCTAGCCGTGGGATTATCCTCGAGGCTAGTAATGGCGAAGGGTCTGGAGAGCGGAGTCCGAATAATGGGGACGTCTGGCCAGTAGACCTGGAGCCAAGTCTGGTAGGGCTTCTGGAGGCGGATTCGGCACGATTCGAGGGGCTGAAGGGTGTGTCTCATATAGCCAGCCATCGTATCGTGATGAAGGTCATCAAGGCAGAGGTACTACCCAAGGAACCAGCTGGAGGAATTGCTCCGGACGGGAGCCATCGAGCAATCCCGAAGCCCATACAGTACGCCGATCGTGCTGGTGAAAAAGAAGACTGGGGAAAGGGCAATGTGCATAGATTATAGACAGTTCAATAAACATTCGATTCCGGATGCATACCTCCTACCCCGGATAATCCATATATTGGAGCGCTTATGGCACGCGCGCTGCATATCGACGTTGGATCTGAAACAGGGATATTGGCAGATACCCATGGAGGAAGGGAGCAAGGAGTCAGGAGTCAGGAGTCAGTATACAGCGTTTACGGTCCCAGGCCGAGGCCTAAATCAGTGGAAGGTGATGCCCTTCGGTCTGCACTCCGCGTGTGCCACGTTACAGAGTGGATTGGATTCAGTTGGACCCGTGGTGAGCGGCGAAGGAATTAGCACGAATCCTACAAAGGTGCTCGCGATCCAGAGGTTGACGGCCCCATCGAATCCCAAGGAGCTGCGGCAGTGTCTGGGAATGTCCTCACGACAGCGCCGATCCTCGCCTAACCTGACTTCAGCAAGAAATTCGTGCTGCAGACAGTCGCGAGCCTTACGCAGACCAGCGATGACGAGGAGCGGGTCATTGCGTACGCCATTGCGTACTCGGTGGGCCCTAGAGCTACATCAGATCCAGTTTGACGTGTAGTACTGGCGGGGAAACGTTCAGCTGAACGTGGTAGCAGATGCGTTATCCCGGCAGCCACTGAGACGTGCAGCCAGGCTGTCGACCAACTGTTGTTGGTATTCCACGACGAGTTCAGTAAGTGGGTGGAATTGGTTATTTTGAAGAGGGCGACAGCGGATCACTTACATGGGGCGTTTCGAGAGCGGATACTATGTCGGTTCGGCGTCCCGTAAAAATTCCTATGCGACATTGGAGTACAGTTCACCAGCCGGACATTCAGAGACATTCAGGAAAAGGGCTTCAAACAAACCATATTTCCTATCACTTTCACAGGGTAGGGAGGTAAGTGCATCCACACGCTCCGGGATTTCTCACCCGGACGGCGGGCTAGTCCTCGAATCATACATACACAGCCGGGACTGCTCACGCAGTCGGCGGGCTAAGCCTCGAGTCACACACACAGCACACCAGGTTATGGGGAATAGGTTATATTGAACACCTTCTAATGCCGATGATCGAGAATAGGACTAATAAGAAATCCCTCGGTTACCTCTTGGTATCCTCTCTCTTCTGTTGCCGAGCAGGTGCTCCCCTTTCATGACCTGGGAGGCCTTCCTTCGACTCTTCTATCATTTGTGACTCTAGCTCGGATTCGCGTTATTGGGTGTGCAATTCTCGTTCACGTGTTTATCTCACTTTTGTCTTTGTCTTTTCCGAATGTTTATTTTTTTACGATTTTAACCAATTAAATTTTCACTATTCTATAATTTTGTCTTTGCCCTCGTCTTTATAATTTTCCTTTTCCTATTATTGTGTAATTATAAGTTCCAATATAGACTCTTTTATTCATTGGAGCTTCTGCTATAATGCAAACTTTATTGTTTAGCTCTTTGTTTCTGAATGAATCTTACAATCTTTACTTAGGTACTACTTAGCTCAGACCGCGCGAACTGCGCTGCCAGCGACGCCGGCAGCGGAGCGGTTATATTATATACTTATATATGTATGCTGCATTGTGAGCCGTGCTGAGAGAGAGTATGTTATGGGCACTTATGTATTGTAGTGCGCAGCCGGAGGAAACGCTGACGCTGCGTTGTTGCCTACACACATATGTGGTCATATTACATATGTATGCGCATATGTAAACACTGCAACAAAGTGTTACAGTGTGACAGTTTGATATTTTTTGAGTACAGTGTGTACTCTATATGTGCGCATATCACATCTCCCTCCTTTTGAAAAATAACGTAATACTGTGAAGTTATTTTATATATTATAGTATTAAATGTGTATATATTTAGAATTTAAAAGGTTTTTTTTTTTCGTTTTGCGAATAATTATTTGCATGTAATAATATTTAAAAGGCCTTTGCCTTTTTTTTTGTTTATGTTTGTTTATTTTTTTGATATTTGAATAAAAGAACATTTTTAAAAGTAATAAATGTTTTATCTAAAAATTTTATATTTATATGTTTATATATGTATAGAATATATACATATATATATATTTTTTTTTGTTTTTTTTTATATTTTTCTGTTTTGTGTTCGTATGGCCATACTACAAAAATAATTATGTATTAAACATTTTTAACCTATCCTTATGTACTTTTTTTTTTTATTTGTAGTATCTGATATTAATATATTATCTCTATCCTCTATACCAGTGACCTTATATGGTCCAATATAATTAAAATCTAGCTTATGACGTGTTTCATATCTTAGTAAGACCTTATCTCCTATTGATACTCCTATGTCATTTACTTTTAAATCGTATAACTGTTTATTCTTTCTTTTATTTTCTTCGAGCATTACTCTTGCTCGTTTATATGCTACTTCTAATCTATATTTACCTTCTTTAGCATAGTCTTCTATATTGCATAATGGACTTATATTACTTACTGAATTAAAATACGATGGCAAATTACATTGTAAGTATTGGAGCCATACATCCCAATCAGTTTTATCAACTGATATATAAGAACGTATGTACTCGTTGAAAGTTCTATGACTTCTTTGTACTGTTCCAAATGTCTGGTGGTGGTGTGCTGTAGACGTTAAATTGTCTATCTTTAAGTATTTTCACAGGACATTAATAATACAATTTTTATATTCAGTTCCCATGTCCGAAATGAACGTCTTCATCGGACCAAAGTTTTTG
>NW_026998648.1:0-619 GCF_035044405.1 Drosophila montana | reverse complement strand
CTCTCCCTGCCCGTCTCTCTGTCTGTTTTCGTAATTTTCCGTCAGTAATTTTCCGTTATGCCGCTCGGTCTGCCTCTCTCTCTCACTGCCCGTGCGTCTGATTGCCTGCCCGCCAGCCTGTCTCTCTGTCTGCATGGCTGTTTGTCTGTATATCTGCATGTCTTTCTCTGCCGGTATGTCTGACTGCGAGTCTGTAGGTATTCCTGTCTAACTGTCTGCCTGACTGTCTGTGTGTCTCTCTCGCTTTCTGTGTGTCAGTATGTCTGAGAGTCTGTCTGCGTGTCTGTCTGCCTGTCTGCCTATCTGTGTCTCTCTCTCTCTCTCTGCCCGTCTCCCTGTCTGTTTTCGTAATTTTCCTTCAGGGTGCGGGTCTGTAAGACTGTCTTCCTGTCTGTCTATTTTTATGCATCTCTCTCTCTCTCTCTCTCTCTCTCTCTCTCTCTCTCTCTCTCTCTCTCTCTCTCTCTCTCTCTCTCTCTCTCTCGTCTCTCTCTCTCTGCCGCCTGTCTGCCGCCTGTCTGCCCGTCTGCCTATCTCTCTGTCTTCACGTCTGTCTGTCTGTGTATCTGCCTGTCTGTCTCTGCCGGTGTGTCTGTCTGACTGTCTGCGAGTCATTTTC
>NW_026998647.1:0-1360 GCF_035044405.1 Drosophila montana | reverse complement strand
ACAGACAGGCAGACATACAAGCAGACCGACATGCAAACAGACAGACAGGTAGGAAAACAGGCAGACAGCCACGCAGACCCACAGACTCGCAGACATACAGACACACAGGAAGAGAGAGAAACACACAGACAGTCAGCCAGTAAGATAGACTTGAATTCCTATAGTCAGAACAACATATTCGCAGACAGACAGACAGAGCGGCTGACAGGAATATAGGCAGTCAGACAGGAAGACAGAGAGACAGACATGCGTAGGGATACACAAACCGACAGGCAGACAGACTAGCGAACACACAGGCAGGCAGACTGGCAGACAGGCAGACAGATAGACAGATTGGCATATACTCGGAGACAGACAGACACACAGGAAGAGAGACAGACACACAGACATGCAGATATACAGACAGACAGACATGCAGACAGATTGACAGACAGACAGAAAAGCAGACAAATAGACAGAAAGGCAGACAAATAGACTCGCAGACAGTCAGGTGCAGGGGCAGAGACAAAGACAGACAGGCAGACATACAGGCAGACCGACATACAGACTGAGAGATAGGTAGGAAAACAGGCAGACAGCCACGTAGGCACACAGACTCATAGATATGCAGGCACACAGGAAGAGAGAGAAACACACAGACAGTCAGTCAGACTGATAGACAGGAATACCTACAGCCTCGGAGACAGTCACACCGGCAGAGACAGACAGAACTGCAGACAGAGAGACAGGCAGACGGTCAGACAGACAGGCACACAGATAGACAGACAGAAAGGCAGACAAATAGACAGAAAATCAGAAAAATTGACTCGCAGACAGTCAGACGTACGGGCAGAGAAAGAGACATATATGCAGACAGACATGCGGACCGACCTGCAGACAGACAGACCGGTAGGAAAACTGGCAGACAGACATGCATATCCACAGACTCGTAGACATACAGACAAACACGAAGAGAGAGAGAGAGAGATACACAAATGAGCAGGCAGACAGACAGGAATACCTACAGCCTCGCAGACAGACACACCGGCAGAGACAGACAGGCAGACATACAGACAGGATAGGCATACAGATAGTCAGACCGAAAACGATACAGACAGAAGAACACATTCGCAGACAGACAGACAGAGAGGATGACTGGATGATAGGCAGTCAGACAGAATGACATAGAGGCAGGCAGAGAGACAGACATGCGTAGAGATAGACAGACAGGAAGACAGACAGACAACCAGTCAGGCAGACCGACAGACAAACAGACAGGATAGATAGATAGGCAGACGGGCAGACAGACAGACAGGCACACAGATCGACAGACAGAAAGGCAGACCAGTAGATTCACAGACAGACAGTCGCGCGGGCAGAG
>NW_026998646.1:0-2721 GCF_035044405.1 Drosophila montana | reverse complement strand
AAGAAACAGACATGCGAAGAGATAGACAGACAGCTTTACAGAAGCTGACAGACAGACAGGCAGACAGGCAGAGAGAGAGAGACAGTCCGGCAGACCGACCGGCAGACCGACCGGCAGACAGACAGATAGATAGGAAAACAGGCAGGCAGAAACGCAGTCCCACAGACTCGCAGACATACAGACACACAGGAAGAGAGAGACAGATACACAGACAGGTAGGCAGACAGATAGGCAGGAATACCTACAGCCTCGCAGACAGACACACCAGCAGAGACAGACAGGCAGATATACAGACAGACAGACATGCAGACCGAGAGACAGGCAGACGGGCAGACAGACAGACAGGCACACAGATCGACAGACAGAAAAGCAGACAGATAGGCAGAAAGGCACACATATACTAAACGCAGACAGAAAGACTGCACAGGATAACAGGCAGTTAGACAGACAAAGAGACAGACATGCGCAGAGATCGACAGACCGACAGACTTACAGACCCGCAGACTGACGGAAAAATAGGAATACAGGCAGACAGACGGGCTAAGAGGAACAGACAGTCAGACCGACAGACTGACAGACAGGCATGCAGGAAGAGAGAGAGATAGACAGACAGGCAGGCTGACAGATATGCAGGAATACCTACAGCTTCGCAGACAGACATACCGGCGGAGACAGGTAGGCAGACAAGTCAGAAGACAGACCCCCAGACTCTCAGACATAGCACACACACACAGGAAAAGAGAGAGATACACAGACAGGCAGGCAGACAGATAGACTGGAATACCTATAGTCAGAACAACATATTCGCAGACAGACAGATAGAGTGGCTGACAGGAATATAGGCAGTCAGACAGGCAGACAGACATGCGTAGAGATAGGCGGACAAGAAGACAGACAGACTGGCAGACAAACAGACAGGCAGACCGGCAGACAAACAAACAGATATGTAGATAGGCAGACATACACGCAGACCCATATACTCGGACATACAGACACACAGAAAGAGAGAAAGACACACAGACAGGCATACAGATAGACAGGAATACCATAAGCCTCGCAGACAGACACACCGGCAGAGACAGACAGGCAGATATACAGACAGACAGACATGCAGACCGAGAGACAGGTAGACAGACAGGCAGACCGAGAGGCAGACAGACATACAGGTAGGAAGGAATACCTACAGCCTCGCAGATAGACACACCGGCAGAGACAGACAGGTAGACTTACAGACAGACAGATATATAGACAAAGAGACAGGCAGAAGGGCAGACAGACAGACAGGCATACAGATCGACAGACAAAAAGGCAGACAAATAGACAGAAAGGCACACAAATAGACTCGCGGACAGTCAGACGCAGGGGCAGAGAGAGAGTGGCAGACAAGCAGACAGACAGACAGACCGACCGGCAGACAGATATGAAAAAAGGCACACAGACACGCAGACCCACAGACTCGCAGACATAGAGGCACGCAGGAAGAGATAGAGAGATACCCAGACAGTCAGGCAGAAAGATTGGCAGGAATACCTTCAGCCTCGGAGGCAGACAAACCGGCAGAGACAGACGGGCAGACTCATAGGCAGACAGATGCAGACCTATAGAATCGCAGACAGACAGTCACACAGGCAGAAAGAAAGAAACATAGGCAGACAGGCAGGCAGACATACAGACAGATAAGCATACAGATAGTCAGACTGAAAAAGGAACAGACGGACAGGCATACAGACAGACATTCAGACAGACAGACATAGAGGGAGAGATAGAGAGGGAGAGAGAGAGAGACATATAGACTCGCAGACAGCTAAGAAGAACAACATATTCGCAGACAGAGAGGCTGACATAAAGCTAGGCAGTCAAACAGACAGACAGACAGAAAAAAAGACATGCGTAGAGATAGACAGACAGCTTAACAGAAGCAGACAGACAGACAGGCAGAGAGAGAGAGACAGACAGTCCGGCAGACAGACAGGCAGACCGACCGGCAGACAGATAGGCAGATTGATAGGCAGGAAGACCTACAGCCTCGCAGAAAGACCCACCGGCAGAGCCAGACAGGTAGACGTAAAGACAGATAGATATGTAGACAGAGAGACAGGTAGACGGGCAGACAGACAGACAGGTACACAGATAGACAGGAATACCTACAGCTTCACAGACAGACACACCGGCAGAAATAGACAGGCAGACTTACAGACAGGCAGGCAGACAGGCAGGCAGACAGGCAGACATAGAGACAGATAGGCATACAGCTAGTCAGACTGAAAAAGAGACAGACAGACATACAGACAGACCGCCGAGAGAGAGAGAGCGAGAGACAGAAAGAGAGTGAGAGAGAGAGAGAGAGAGAGAGAGGGAGAGAGAGAGAGAGAGAGAGAGACAGAAAGAGAGAGAGACAGAAAGAGAGAGAGACAGAAAGAGCGAGAATGAGAGTGAGAGAGAGAGAAAGGGAAAGAACGAGAGAGAGAGAGAGAGCGTCCTATAGATTCGCAGATAGATAAGAAGAAAAACATAATCGCAGACAGATAGATGATAGGCAGTCCGACAGATAGACAAATAGACAGGCATTCCAAGCACACCGGCAGTGACAGACCGGCAGACAGACAGACAGATAGGCAAACAGACAGGCACGCAGACCCACAGACTCGCAGACATACAGACACACAGGAAGAGAAAGAGAGATACCCAGACAGACAGATGGGCAGGAAAACCTACAGCTTC
>NW_026998645.1:0-1181 GCF_035044405.1 Drosophila montana | reverse complement strand
TGCGTGTCTGTCTCTGTCGGTGTGTTTTTCTGCGAGGCTGTAGGTATTCCTGCCTATCTGTCTGCCTGACTGTCTGTGTATCTGTTTTCCTATCTGGCTGTCTATCTGCCGGTCGGACTGCCTGTCTGTCTGACTGTCGGCGAGTCTATTGCTCTACCTTTCTGTCTGTCTACCTGTGTGCCTCTCTGTCTGTCTGCCGTCTGCCTGTATCTCTGTCTGCATGTCTGTCTTTCTGTATATCTGCCTGTCTGTCTATGTCGGTGTTTTTGTCTGCGAGACTGTAGGTATGCCTGCCTATCTATCTGCCTGACTGTCTGTGTATGTGTTTTCGTATCTGTCTGTCTGTCTGCCGGTCGGTCTGCATATCTCTCTGCCTCTCTGCCTCTTTCTCTGCCCGTGCGTCTGACTGTCTGCGAGTCTATTGGTCTGTCTTTCTGTCTCTTTATCTGTGTGCCTGTCTGTTTACCCGTCTGCTTGTATCGCTGTCTGCATGTCTGTAGGTATATCTGCCTGTCTGTCTCTGCCGATGTGTCTGTCTGCGAGGCTGTAAGTGTTCCTATCTATCTGTCTTACGGATTATCTGTGTATCTCTTTTTCTTCCTGTGTGTCTGTATGTCAGCGAGTCTGCGGCTCTGTAAGTCTGTCCTCCAGTCTGTCACTACGCATGTCTGTCTCTCTGCCCGTCTTCCTATGTCTCTGTCTGCATATCTGTCTGTCTGTAAGTCTGCCTGTCTGTCTCTGCCGATGTGTCTGTCTGCAAGGCTGTAGGTATGCCTGTCTATCTGTCCGCCTGACTGTCTGCGTATTTCTCACTATTCCTGTGTGTCTGTATGTCTGCCAGTCTGTGGGTCTGTGTAACCGTCTGCCTATCTTTCTATCTGTCTCTCTCTGCCGGTCTGTCTGTCATATAAGTATCTGTCTGTCTGTAAGTCTTAATGTCTGTCTGTATTCCTGTCTGTCTGTCTGTATCTTTTTCAGTCTGAATGTCTGTATTGTAGGAATGGCCTGACGCAAATAAAATGCAACCGTTCTTGTGCGCGTCACTTTTAGAATGTCGTCGCAGATCATTTTATTTCACCATCGTTCTCGTTTTTCTTATGCGTGTCAGAGCGAGAGTAAGAGCATCGAATGTTTCGCTCTCTGAGCGAAGCCTTCCATGTGATTACAGTTATATTTATTAC
>NW_026998644.1:0-25787 GCF_035044405.1 Drosophila montana | reverse complement strand
AGACTCGCAGACAGTTAGACGCCCGGGCAGAGAGAGAGAGAGAGAGAGGCAGACAAACAGACAGACAGGCAGACCGACCGGCAGACAGACAGACAGATAGGAAAACAGGCAGACAGACACGCGTACACACAGACAGGCAGGCAGACAGATTGGCAGGAATACCTAAGGCCTCGCAGACAGACACACCGTCAGAGACAGACAGAATCAGGCAAATAGATTCAAACTTATCAATGTTAGCTATTAAATGACAGACATGCAGACAGAGAGATAGGCAGACAAACAGACAAGCACACATATAAACAGACAGACAGAAAGGCGGACCAAAAGACTCGCAGACAGTCAGACGCACGGGCAGAGAGAGAAAGACAGACACGCACACGCAGTACCCACAGACTCGCAGACATACAGAAACACAGGAATAGAGTGAGGCATACACAGACAGGCAGTCAGACAGATTCGCAGGAATACCTAAAGCCCCTCAGACAGACACACTGGCAGAGACACGAACAGGCTGATATACTGACAGACGGGCAAACAGGCAGGCAAGTAGACAGCAGATAGAGACAGGCAGACGGGCAGGCAGACAGACAGGCCCACAGATAGACAGACAGAAAAGGCGGTTACCAATAGACTCCCAAGACAGTTAAGACGCCCGGGCAGAGAGAGCGAGAGAGAGAGGCAGACAAGCAGACAGACAGGCAGACCGACCGGCAGACAGACAGACAGATAGGAAAACAAGCAGACAGACACGCGTACACGCAGACTCGCAGACATACCGACAGGCAGGCAGACAGATTGGCAGGAATACCTAAGGCCTCGCAGACAGACACACCGTCAGAGACAGACAAAATCATTTCAAATAAATTCAAACTTATCAATATCTAAGTGATCAAGCTAACTTGACCACGGAATCGCGTGTGAACATTGGCAATCTAAGCTTATCCGACCTAAAAATGTGGTGCGAAAAACTGGGTTTGCCAACTAGAGGCACCAAAGCTGCTTTATTAGCTCAACTGAATGCTGCATTGCCGTCAGCAAGTGCTCCAAACCTCCATTTGGACATGCTAGATTCCAACGAAGAGCTGATCGATTTAACACCAAGCACCAGCAACAACGACAACGGTTCTTGCGGCGCTCAGACAGCCAACAACAACAACAGCTCTGGTGACGAAGAGGCGGCTAGCCATAACGGCTTCTCCATTTCGGCAGAAATTGGCGGCAATGATGTCGAAAACAGCGGCATAGCAAATGAGGAAAACGATGACGTACCGGTCTGCGATCTTGGTGGCAACGCTCAACACAACATTGAAGTTGCCAATGCTGATCCAAACGCTGATGCTGGCAACGCTCCACATAACATCGAAGTTGCCAATGCTGAGCCAAACATTGATAGTGGCAGCACTGTGAATGAAAACGTAAACAATGCACCTAACAGCAGTGTTTTCCAACAAAATTACGAAGACATGGAGCGTATGATGTGGAATTTACGGTGCGAAAACATAGATCTGCGTAACCACAAGTCTGAACTAAACCTTAATGCTGTGAAAGAGTTTGTACCAGAATATAATGGTGAAAACAACATCAAAGAATGGTTGGTGTTAGTAAAAAATATTCGAGATGTGTTCAAAGTGTCTGATGACGTCATGCGTACACTATTATGTGCTCGCCTCAAGGGCAAAGCAAACATTTGGCTGCTGTCTCGTCCAACACTTCTCTCAGGTAACATCGATAATATTTTAATGCAGTTAAGGATCATCTTTGGCACCAAAGAGAACGTCCTTGAAATACGCCGCAGGTTTGAAAGCCGAAAGTGGAAACCTGATGAAAAATTTGCAGTGTATTATTTTGATAAAATGACCCTGGCAAACGAGCTGAAAATGGGAAACGATGAAATGGTACAATACTTGATTGATGGAATATCCGGTATGCAGCTAAAAAATCAGGCTAAGTTACAACGCTTTGCTGCGCCGTCCGAAGTTCTGGATGCTTTCCAAGACATTGATCAGCCGAGGGCTCAACTTGGCAAGCCCCAAACAAAAAACATGCTGACGTCAACGCGTGGAACCCCGGAACAGAAGGTCAACAAGTGCTTCAATTGTCACAGCTTTGGACATCTGGCCGCAGACTGTCGCAAGCCGAAACGAGCTGAAGGAGCATGCTTTGCTTGTGGCAAACTTGGACATCTGGCTAAAGAGTGCTCACTATACAAGAAGAACAAGGCGACCGACGATTATGTAAGATGTTTGGATGTAAGTTTTCTTGATAAAAATAATTTAAATGTTACATCCTCCATAGAGTGCCTAATAGATTCTGGTAGCCCAATCACCTTTTTAAGAGAATCAACTGTTCCAAAAGGAGTTAAAACAAATAATGAAAATCTAAATTTATGTTATTATGGAATAAATGGAAGTAAATTAAATATAGTTGGAAAAATATGTTGTGTAATCAAAACTTTAAATAAAATATGTGAAAATTGAATCTCTTGTTGTGAACGATGAATCTACAAGGCACCCAATGGTATTAGGTAGAGATTTTCTATTTCTAAGTAATTTTAAAATAATTGAAGTCGAAGAAGTTATGAGAAAAAACGTTGAGCCAACGGTGATGCACAATGAAAAGTACAACAAAAATACAAAAAATGAAAATGTGAATAATAAAAAAGTAGAGAACAAAGTAGTGGAAAAAGTAGAGAACAAAGTAGTGGAAAAAGAAGAGAGCAAAGTAGTGGACAAAAGAAGAGAACAAAGAAGTGGAAAAAGTAGAGAATAAAGTAGGGGAAAAAGCAGAATGCAATACAGTAAACATAAAAAAGAACGAAATGGATAATAAAGAACAAGGTTACAACGAGCAAAGAGGCGAAAGATACGAGACAGAAAATTTTGAAAAACAAATGTTGGCAATAAACGTAATAGGCACAGACAAAGAAATGTACAAAGTAGGAAAGGAAATATGTCAAAATAGTTTGGAAAGGTTTGAAAAGATATTCGAAAAACATTATGTAGAACCAGACAGACCTGCGGAGCCTAAAATAAAAAACTCAATGAAAATTACTATTGAAAACGAAAAACCGTTTCGCTGTTCCCCAAGAAGGTTATCATATGCAGAAAAGATAGAAGTACAGAAAATACTAGACGAAAACTTAGCTCGAGGATACATACGACCAAGTGAGTCAGAGTATGTGTCACCAATTGTCCTTGTAAAAAAGAAAACAGGAGAGCTCAGAATGTGTGTAGACTATCGTCGGCTTAACAAAGTAACAGTGAAAGATAACTATCCAATTCCACTGATAGATGATCTACTAGAAAGACTAGCGAATAAAAAATTGTTTTCAAAGTTAGACTTAAAAAATGGGTTTCACCATGTTTTTATGGATAAAGAATCGGTAAAGTACACATCATTCACTACCCCGCTAGGACAATTTGAATACCTTAGAATGCCATTTGGATTAACGAATGCACCGTCAACGTTTCAAAGATATATTAACAAAATATTTGCAGAAATGGTGAGGACAGGAAAAGTGGTGATCTACCTCGACGACATTATGATTGCTACAAAAGATTTAAATGAGCATTTAGAAATTCTCAGAGAGGTTTTTAAACTTGTTGTAGACAACAAACTAGAACTTAGACTCGATAAGTGTGAATTTTTGCAGTCTTCAGTTGATTATTTAGGTTATACTGTCACTGGAAATGGCATAAAGGCTAATGAAGCTGGGCTAGAAGCAATTCGATCATTTCCCATACCTACAAAAGTTCATGAAGTTCAAAGTTTTATCGGCCTATGCTCATACTTTAGGAAGTTTATTCAAGATTATTCACTAATTGCAAAGCCATTGTATGATCTAACAAAGAAAGATAAAAAGTTTGAGTTTAAAGAAGTAGAACTAGATGCTTTCAATGCACTAAAAAATAAGTTATTAGAAGCACCGATATTAGCAATATATGACCCTAGAGATGAAACGGAATTACACTGCGATGCAAGTTCTCTAGGCTACGGGGCGATTCTGTTACAAAGGAAGAAGGATGGAAAACTCCATCCTGTTTTCTACTTTTCAAAACGAACAACAGAAGTAGAGTCAAGATACCATAGCTTCGAATTAGAGACCTTAGCGATCATAAATGCGCTCAAAAGATTTCGAGTCTATTTACAAGGCATTAAATTTAAGATGGTAACCGACTGCAATTCATTAACACTAACGCTAAATAAAAAAGAATTAAATCCACGTATTGCCAGATGGGCCCTTGAACTGCAAAACTACGATTATGATCTCGAGCACAGGTCAGGGAAGAGAATGCAACATGTAGATGCATTAAGTCGCACCAACAATATCCTAATAATTGAAACTAACACGTTCGAAGAAAATCTTATAGTGTGCCAAGGAAAAGATAAAAAAATAAAAAAGCTCAAAGAAATGCTTACAGAAAAAAGAAAGTGAACACTATGAAATGCGCAATGGTGTTATATATAAAAAGAAAAGTGATAGACTAGTATTTTGTGTTCCCGAATCCTAGAAGAAAATGTTTTATATAAATACCATGACGAAATGGGTCATGTAGGAGTTGATAAAGTAACTGATCTGATTAATAAAAGCTATTGGTTTCCCAATATAAGGAAAAAAGTAGAAGTTCATATAAAAAAATGTCTTAAGTGTATAGCCTTTTCTAACAAGTCCGGTAAAACTGAAGGTTTCCTACATTCCATACCAAAGGGAACCAACCCTTTTGAAGTAATTCACATTGATCACTATGGCCCAGTCAATAGCAAAGACACAAAAAAGAAACATATACTAGTAATAATAGATGCATGCACTAAATTCGTTAGGCTATATGCTACAAAAACAACTAGTTCGAAAGAAGCAATTGAAGCATTAAAGGATTATTTCAAAGCGTACAGTAGGCCAAAAAATATTATATCTGATAGAGGAAGCTGTTTTACGTCCAAAGAATTTGATGAATTCATCGAGGAAAATAACATTTGCCATACAAAAATAGCTATAGCCTCACCACAAGCCAATGGACAAGTGGAAAGAGTGAACAGAGATCTAGGCCCAATGATGGCAAAACTAATAAATGTAGAGAATAGTGAACTATGGCATAAGGTGTTGGACAAAGTAGAACACTCGATGAATAACACGAAGAATCGAAGTATCAATGAATACATCTCCTGATACTCGTTGACATACTTCTAGTTACAATATTACTTTGGCCATATTTACTTAGACAATTTTCTTTTCTTAATTTATTTTCGGTATTGTTTTGCTTGGTTTCATTTTTACTTTTGTCATTTTCATTACTTACATTATTTACATTATTTCTTTCTAAATTTATTTCTTCAGTATCACTATCTGAACTGTTTTCTTCTTTTGTGTTGTTGTTTACAACATTTTTTCTACCGTTGAGCCAAGGTTTCATATTGTGTACTGCCCAAATTCCTGAATATGGTATTTGTGTTTGTTGAAAATTTTCTACGTCTTCTATAAAGTATCTATCATTATCTAACACCCTTGCCACCACATATGGTCCTTTGAATTTAGGAATCAGTTTGCTTGATACTCCAGGTTGTGAATTAAAGTTTCGGACAACTACATAATCTCCTTTTGAGAATATTTTGGGATTCTGACGTTTTGCATCTATGTAACTTTTATTGTAGTCTTGTGTCTTTTGTTGGTTGACTTCTGCTTTCTTTCTTATTTCTCTTAAGTTTCTTATTGCTGTTTCTTGATTTTCTTCTATAACATTTTCGCTTAAGCTATCTATGTTAGTTCCTCTCTGTTTGACTCCAAATAACATAACGCTGGGGTATTCATTGATACATCGATTCTTCGTGTTATTCATCGAGTGTTCTACTTTGTCCAACACCTTATGCCATGGTTCACTATTCTCTACATTTATTAGTTTTGCCATCATTGGGCCTAGATCTCTGTTCACTCTTTCCACTTGTCCATTGGCTTGTGGTGAGGCTGTAGCTATTTTTGTATGGCAAATGTTATTTTCCTCGATGAATTCATCAAATTCTTTGGACGTAAAACAGCTTCCTCTATCAGATATAATATTTTTTGGCCTACTATACGCTATGAAATAATCCTTTAATTCTTCAATTGCTTTTTTCGAACTAGTTGTTTTTGTAGCATATAGCCTAACAAATTTAGTGCATGCATCTATTCTTTTTCGTGTCTTTGCTATTGACTGGGCCATAGTGAACAATGTGAATTACTTCAAAAGGGTTTGTTCCCTTTGGTATGGAATGTAGGAAACCTTCAGTTTTACCGGACTTGTTAGAAAAGGCTATACACTTAAGACAGTTTTTTACATGAACTTCTACTTTTTTCCTTATATTGGGAAACCAATAGCTTTTATTAACCAGATCAGTTACTTTATCAACTCCTACATGACCCATTTCGTCATGGTATTTATATAAAACATTTTCTTCCATGGATTCGGGAACACAAAATACTAGTCTATCACTTTTCTTTTTATATATAACACCATTGCGCATTTCATAGTGTTCACTTTCTTTTTCTGTAAGCATTTCTTTGAGCTTTTTTATTTTTTCATCTTTTCCTTGGCATACTATAAGATTTTCTTCGAACGTGTTAGTTTCAATTATTAGGATATTGTTGGTGCGACTTAATGCATCTACATGTTGCATTCTCTTCCCTGACCTGTGCTCGAGATCATAATCGTAGTTTTGCAGTTCAAGGGCCCATCTGGCAATACGTGGATTCAATTCTTTTTTATTCAGTGTTAGTGTTAATGAATTGCAGTCGGTTACTATCTTAAATTTAATGTCTTGTAAATAAACTCGAAATCTTTTGAGCGCATTTATGATCGCTAGGGTCTCTAATTCGAAGCTATGGTATCTCGAGTTTACTTCTGTTGTTCGTTTTGAAAAGTAGAAAACAGGATGGAGTTTTCCATCCTTCTTCCTTTGTAACAAAATCGCCCCGTAGCCTAGAGAACTTGCATCGCAGTGTAATTCCGTTTCATCTCTAGGGTCATATATTGCTAATATTGGTGCTTCTATTAACTAATTTTTTAGTGCATTGAAAGCATCTAGTTCTACTTCTTTAAACTGAAACTTTTTATCTTTCTTTGTTAGATTATACAATGGCTTTGCAATTAGTGAAAAATCTTGAATAAACCTCCTAAAGTATGAGCATAGGCCGATAAAACTTTGAACTTCATGGACTTTTGTAGGTATGGGAAAAGATCGAATTGCTTCTAGTCCAGCCTCATTAGCCTTTATGCCATTTCCAGTGACAGTATAACCTAAATAATCAACTGAAGACTGCAAAAATTCACACTTATCGAGTATAAGTTCTAGTTTGTTGTCTACAACACGTTTAAAAACCTCTCTGAGAATTTCTAAATGCTCATTTAAATCTTTTGTAGCAATCATAATGTCATCAGGTAGATCACCACTTTTCCTGTCCTTACCATTTCCGCAAATATTTTGTTAATACATCTTTGAAACGTTGACGGTGCATTTGTTAATCCAAATGGCATTCTAAGGTATTCAAATTGTCCTAGCGGGGTAGTGAATGATGTGTACTTTACCGATTCTTTATCCATAAAAACATGGTGAAACCCATTTTTTAAGTCTAACTTTGAAAACAATTTTTTATTCGCTAGTCTTTCTAGTAGATCATCTATCAGTGGAATTGGATAGTTATCTGTCACCGTTACTTTGTTAAGCCGACGATAGTCTACACACATTCTGAGCTCTCCTGTTTTCTTTTTTACAAGGACAATTGGTGACACATACTCTGACTCACTTGGTCGTATGTATCCTCGAGCTAAGTTTTCGTCTAGTATTTTCTGTACTTCTATCTTTTCTGCATATGATAACCTTCTTGGGGACCAGCGAAACGGTTTTTCGTTTTTAATAGTAATTTTCATTGAGTTCTTTATTTTAGGCTCCGCAGAACCAGACATTCTACATAATATTTTTCGAATATCTTTTCAAACCTTTCCAAACTATTTTGACATATTTCCTTTCCTACTTTGTACTTTTCTTTGTCTGTGCCTATTACGTTTATTGCCAACATCTGTTTTTCAACTTTTTCTGTCTCGTATCTTTCTCCTCTTTGCTCGTTGTAACCTTGTTCTTTATTATCCATTTGGTTCTTCGTTATGTTTACTGTATTGCATTCTGCTTTTTCCCCTGCTTTATTCTCTTCTTTTTCCACTACTCTGTTCTCTTCTTTTTCCACTACTTTGCTCTCTACTTTTTCCACTACTTTGTTCTCTACTTTTTCCACTACTTTGTTCTCTACTTTTTCCACTACTTTGTTCTCTACTTTTTTATTATTCACATTTTCATTTTTTGTATTATTGTTGTACTTTTCTTTGTGCATCACCGTTGGCTCAATGTTTTTGCTTATAACTTCTTCGACTTCAATTATTTTAAAATTACTTAGAAATAGAAAATCTCTACCTAATACCATTGGGTGCCTTGTAGATTCATCGTTCACAACAAGAGATTCAATTTTCACATTTATATTTAAAGTTTTGATTACACAACATATTTTTCCAACTATATTTAATTTACTTCCATTTATTCCATAATAACATAAATTTAGATTTTCATTATTTGTTTTAACTCCTTTTGGAACAGTTGATTCTCTTAAAAAGGTGATTGGGCTACCAGAATCTATTAGGCACTCTATGGAGGATGTAACATTTAAATTTTTTTTATCAAGAAAACGTACATCCAAATATCTTACATAATCGTCGGTCGCCTTGTTTTTCTTGTATAGTGAGCACTCTTTAGCCAGATGTCCAAGTTTGCCACAAGCAAAGCATGCTCCTTCAGCTCGTTTCGGCTTGCGACAGTCTGCGGCCAGATGTCCAAAGCTGTGACAATTGAAGCACTTGTTGACCTTCTGTTCCGGGGTTCCACGCTCGTTTGCCAGGGTCATTTTATCAAAATAATACACTGCAAATTTTTCATCAGGTTTCCACTTTCGGCTTTCAAACCTGCGGCGTATTTCAAGGACGTTCTCTTTGGTGCCAAAGATGATCCTTAACTGCATTAAAATATTATCGATGTTACCTGAGAGAAGTGTTGGACGGGACATCAGCCAATTGTTTGCTTTGCCCTTGAGGCGAGCACATAATAGTGTACACATGACGCCATCAGGCACTTTGAATACATCTAGAATATTTTTTACTAACACCAACCATTCATTGATGTTGTTTTCACCATTATATTCTAGTACAAACTCTTTCACAGCATTAAGGTTTAGTTCAGACTTGTGGTTACGCAGATCTATGTTTTCGCACCGTAAATTCCACATCATACGGTCCATGTCTTCGTAACTTTGTTGGAAAGCACTGCTGTTAGGTGCATTGCTTACGTTTTCATTCACAGTGCTGCCACTATCAATGTTTGGCTCAGCATTGGTAATTTCGATGTTATGTGGAGCGTTGCCAAGATCAGCGTTTGGCTCGGCATTGGCAACTTCAATGTTGTGTTGAGCGTTGCCAGCATCAGCGTTTGGATCAGCATTGGCAACTTCAATGTTGTGTTGAGCGTTGCCACCAAAATCGCAGACCGGTACGTCATCATTTTCCTCATTTGCTATGCCGCTGTTTTCGACATCATTGCCGCCAATTTCTGCCGAAATGGAAAAGCCGTTATGGCTGGCCGCCTCTTCGTCACAAGAGCTGTTGTTGTTGTTGGCTGTCTGAGCGCCGCAAGAACCGTTGTCGTTGTTGCTGGTGCTTGGTGTTAAATCGATCAGCTCTTCGTTGGAGTCTAGCATGTCCAAATGGAGGTTTGGAGCACTTGCTGACGGTTATGCAGCATTCAGTTGAGCTAATAAAGCAGCTTTGGTGCCTCTAGTTGGCAAACCCAGTTTTTCGCACCACATTTTTAGGTCGGATAGGCTTAGATTGCCAATATTCACACGTGATTACATAATCAAGTTATTTAATAGCTAATATTGATAAGTTTGAATTTATTTGAATGATTTTGTAGGTTTAATTCCGTAACCACTTCTGAATTTGTAGGAATGGCCTGACGCAAATAAAATGCAACCGTTCTTGTGCCCGTCACTTTCAGAATGACGTCGAAGATCATTTTATTTCACCATCGTTCTCGTTTTTCTTATGCTCGTGTCAGAGCGAGAGTAAGAGCATCGAATGTTTTGCTCTCTGAGCGAAGCCTTCGATGTGATTACAGTTATATTTACAGTGGGATGCTATATCACAGTAGAATCTTACATGCTAATTATTACTACAGTATGCCTATCTGTCTGTATGTGTGCCTGTCTGTCTGCCTATATTTTTCTCTCTCTGCCTGTGTGACTTTCCTTCTGCGATTCTTTAGATCTGTATATCTGTCTGTCTGTAAGTCTGATTGTCTGTCTCTGCCGGTGTGTCTGTCTGTGATGCTGTAGGTATTCGTGTCTATCTGTCTGCCGGACTCTCTGTGCATTTATTTCTTTTCCTGTGTGTCTGTGACCGTCTGCCTATCTTAATATCTGTCAGTCTGTCTATCGGTCTGTCTGTCTGCCTTTCTGTCTACATGTCTGTCTATCTGTATATAAGCCTGTCTGTCTTTGAGGGTGTGTCTGTCTGCGAGGCTTTAGGTATTCCTGCCAATCTGTCTGCCTGCCTGTCGGTATGTCTGCGAGTCTGTGTATACGCGTGTCTGTCTGCCTGTTTTCCTATCTGTCTGTGTGTCTGCTGGTCGGTCTGCCTGTCTGTCTGCTTGTCTGCCTCTCTCTCTGCCCGGGCGTCTAACTGTCTGCGAGTCTATTGGTCTGCCTTTCTGTCTGTCTATCTGTGGGCCAGTCTGTCTGTCTGCCCGTCTGCCTGTCTCTATGCCTGCTTGCCCGTCTGTCAGTATATCAGCCTGTCTGTCTCTGCCGGTGTGTCTGTCTGAGGGGCTTAAGGTATTCCTGCCAATCTGTCTGACTGCCTGTCTGTGTATCCCTCACTCTATTCCTGTGTTTCTGTATGTCTGCGAGTCTGTGGGTCTGCGTGTCTTTCTGTCTTTCTCTCTCTGCGTCTGACTGTCTGCGAGTCTTTTGGTCCGCCTTTCTGTCTGTCTGTTTATATGTGTGCTTGTCTGTTTGTCTGCCTATCTCTCTGTCTGCATATCTGCCTGTCTGTATATCAGCCTGCCTGTCTCTGCCGGAGCGTCTGTCTGTCTGTCTGCCTTTCTGTCTGTCTATCTGTATACCTGTCTGTCTGTTTGCTCGTCTGTCTGTATACATGTCTGTCTGTCTGTTGGTCTACCTGAATGTCTCTGCCGGTGTGTCTGTCTGCGAGGCTGTGGGTATTCTTGCCTATCTGTCTGCCTGCCTCTCTGTGTATCCCTCTCTCTCTCTTCCTGTGTGTCTCTATGTGTGCTAGTCTATGGGTCTGCGTGTCTGTCTGCCTGTTTTCTTATGTGTCCGCCGGTCGGTCTGCCTGTCTGTCTATCTCTCTCTGTCTGCCCGCGCGTCTGACTGTCTGCGAATCTATTTGTCTGCTTTTCTGTCTGTCTATCTATGTGCTTGTATGTCTGTCTGCCCGTCTACCTGTCTCTCTGTCTGCATGTTTGTCTGCCTGTATATCAGCCTGTCTGTCTCTGCCTGTCTCTCTGTCTGCATGTTTGTCTGTCTGTATATCAGTCTGTCTGTCTCTGCCGGTGTGTCTGTCTGCGGGATAATAGGTAATCCTTCCAATCTCTCTGCCTGCCTATCTGTATGTCTCTCTCTCTCTTTTCCTGTGTTTCTGTATGTCTGCGAGTCTGTGGGTCTGCATGTCTGTTTTCCTATCTGTCTGTCTGTCCGCCGGTCGGTCTGCCTGTCTGTCTGTCTCACTCTCTCTGCCCGTGCGTCTGACTGTCTGCGATTATATTGGTCTGCATTTCTGTCTGTCTATCTGTTTAGTGTCTTTCTGCCTGCCCGTCTGCCTGTCTCTCTGTCTGCATGTCTGTCTGTATATTAGCCTGTCTGTCTCTGCCGGTGCGTCTGTCTATCTGTCTGCCTGACTGTCTGTGTATCTCTCTCTCTTCCGATGTGTCTGTATGTCTGCGAGTCTGTGGGTCTGTGTGACTGTCTGCCCACCTTCCTATCTGTAAGTCTGCCTGCCGGTCTGTCAGTCTGCCTTTCTGTCTGTCTATCTGTGAACCTGTCCGTCTGTCTGCCCGCCTGCCTGTCTCTCTGCTTACATATCAGTCTGTCTGTAAGTCTACTTCTCTGTCTCTGCTGGTTGTTTTTCTGCGAGGCTGTAGGTATTGCTGCCTGCCTGCATGTCTGTCTGTGTATCTCTCTCTCTCTTCCTGTGGGTCTGTTTGTCTGTGAGTCTGTGGGTGTGCGTGTCTGTCTGCCTGTTTTCCTATATGCTGTCTGCCTGCCGGCCAGTCTGCCTGTCTGTCTGCCTGTTTGCCTCTCTCTCTCTGCCCGTGGGCCTGGCTGCCTGCGAGTCTATTGGTCTGCCTTTCTGTCTGTCTATCTGTGTGCCTGTCTGTCTGTCTGCCAGTCTGCCTGTCTCTCTGTCTGCATGTCTGTCTGTCTATGTATCAGCCTGTCTTTCTCTGCCGGTATGTCTGTCTGCGAGGCTGTAGGTATTCCTGTCTATGTCTCTGCATGAATCTCTGTGTATCTCTCTCTCTCTTCCTGTGGGTCTGTATGTCTGCGAGTCTGTGGGTCTGTGTGACCGGCTGCCTTTCTTCTTATCTGTCAGTATGTCTGCCGGTCTGTCTGTCTGTCTTTTTGTCTGTCTATCTGTATACCTGTCTGTCTGTCTTCCCGTCTGCCTGTCTCTCTGTCTACATAGCTGACTGTATGTAAGTCAACCTGTCTTTCTCTGCCGGTGTGTCTGTCATTGAGGTTGTAGGTGTTCCTGCCAGTCTGCATGTCTGTTTGTGCATCTCTCTTTCTCCTTCTGTGTGTCTGTTTGTCTGTGAGTCTGTGGGTCTGCGTGTCTGTCTGCGTGTTTTCCTATATGCTGTCTGCCTGCCAGTCGGTCTGTCTGTCTGTCTGCATGTCTGCCTCTCTCTCTCTGCCCGGGCGTCTGCCTGTCTGCGAGTCTGTTGGTCTGCCTTTCTGTCTGTCTATCTGTGTGCCTGTCTGTCTGTCTGCCCGTCTGCCTGTCTCTATGCCTGCTTGCCCGTCTGTCAGTATATCAGCCTGTCTGTCTCTGCCGGTGTGTCTGTCTGAGGGGCTTTAGGTATTCCTGCCAATCTGTCTGACTGCCTGTCTGTGTATCCCTCACTCTATTCCTGTGTTTCTGTATGTCTGCGAGTCTGTGGGTCTGCGTGTCTTTCTGTCTTTCTCTCTCTGCGTCTGACTGTCTGCGAGTCTTTTGGTCCGCCTTTCTGTCTGTCTGTTTATATGTGTGCTTGTCTGTTTGTCTGCCTATCCCTCTGTCTGCATATCTGCCTGTCTGTATATCAGCCTGTCTGTCTCTGCCGGAGCGTCTGTCTGTCTGTCTGCCTTTCTGTCTGTCTATCTGTATACCTGTCTGTCTGTTTGCTCGTCTGTCTGTCTACATGTCTGTCTGTCTGTTGGTCTACCTGAATGTCTCTGCCGGTGTGTCTGTCTGCGAGGCTGTGGGTATTCTTGCCTATCTGTTTGCCTGCCTCTCTGTGTATCCCTCTCTCTCTCTTCCTGTGTGTCTCTATGTCTGCTAGTCTATGGGTCTGCGTGTCTGTCTGCCTGTTTTCTTATGTGTCCGCCGGTCGGTCTGCCTGTCTGTCTATCTCTCTCTGTCTGCCCGCGCGTCTGACTGTCTGCGAATCTATTTGTCTGCTTTTCTGTCTGTCTATCTATGTGCTTGTATGTCTGTCTGCCCGTTCTACCTGTCTCTCTGTCTGCATGTTTGTCTGCCTGTATATCAGCCTGTCTGTCTCTGCCTGTCTCTCTGTCTGCATGTTTGTCTGTCTGTATATCAGTCTGTCTGTCTCTGCCGGTGTGTCTGTCTGCGGGATAATAGGTAATCCTTCCAATCTCTCTGCCTGCCTATCTGTATGTCTCTCTCTCTCTTTTCCTGTGTTTCTGTATGTCTGCGAGTCTGTGGGTCTGCATGTCTGTTTTCCTATCTGTCTGTCTGTCCGCCGGTCGGTCTGCCTGTCTGTCTGTCTCACCCCCTCTGCCCGTGCGTCTGACTGTCTGCGATTATATTGGTCTGCATTTCTGTCTGTCTATCTGTTTAGTGTCTTTCTGCCTGCCCGTCTGCCTGTCTCTCTGTCTGCATGTCTGTCTGTATATTAGCCTGTCTGTCTCTGCCGGTGCGTCTGTCTATCTGTCTGCCTGACTGTCTGTGTATCTCTCTCTCTTCCGATGTGTCTGTATGTCTGCGAGTCTGTGGGTCTGTGTGACTGTCTGCCCACCTTCCTATCTGTAAGTCTGTCTGCCGGTCTGTCAGTCTGCCTTTCTGTCTGTCTATCTGTGAACCTGTCCGTCTGTCTGCCCGCCTGCCTGTCTCTCTGCTTACATATCAGTCTGTCTGTAAGTCTACCTCTCTGTCTCTGCTGGTTGTTTTTCTGCGAGGCTGTAGGTATTGCTGCCTGCCTGCATGTCTGTCTGTGTACCTCTCTCTCTCTTCCTGTGTGTCTGTTTGTCTGTGAGTCTGTGGGTGTGCGTGTCTGTCTGCCTGTTTTCCTATATGCTGTCTGCCTGCCAGTCGGTCTGTCTGTCTGTCTGCATGTCTGCCTCTCTCTCTCTGCCCGTGCGTCTGCCTGTCTGCGAGTCTGTTGGTCTGCCTTTCTGTCTGTCTATCTGTGTGCCTGTCTGTCTGTCTGCCCGTCTGTCTGTCTCTCTGTCTGCATGTCTGTCGGTCTGTAAGTCTACCTGTCTGTCTCTGCCGGCATGTCTGTCTGCGATGCTGCAGGTATTCCTGTCCATCTGTCTGCCTGACAGTCTTTGTATCTCTCTCTCATCCTGTGTGTCTGTATGTCTGCGGGTCTGTAGGTCTTTGTGACCGTCTGCCTATCTTCTTATCTGTCAGTATGTCTGCCGGTCTGTCTGTCTGTCTTTTTGTCTGTCTATCTGTATACCTGTCTGTCTGTCTTCCCGTCTGCCTGTCTCTCTGTCTACATAGCTGACTGTATGTAAGTCTACCTGTCTTTCTCTGCCGGTGTGTCTGTCATTGAGGTTGTAGGTATTCCTGCCAGTCTGCATGTCTGTTTGTGTATCTCTCTTTCTCATTCTGTGGTCTGCCTTTCAGTCTGTCTATTTGTGTACCTGTCTGTCTGTCTGCCCGTCTGCCTGTCTCTCTGACTCCATATCTGTCTGTCTGTAAGTCTACATATCTTTCTCTGCCGGTGTGTCTGTCTGCGAGGCTGTAGGTATTCCTGCCTGTCTGCATGTCTGTCTGTGTATCTCTCTCTCTCCTTCTGTGTGTCTGTTTGTCTGTGAGTCTGTGGGTCTGCGTGTCTGTCTGCCTGTTTTCCTATCTTTCTGTCTGGCTGCCGGCCGATCTGGCCGCTTGTCTGCCTCTCTCTCTCTCTCTGCCCCGGCGCCTGACTGTCTGTCTGCCTCCTCGTCTGCCTTTCTTCATGAATGTCTTTGCCGGTGTGTCTGTCTGCGAGGCTGTAGGTATTCTTGCCTATCTGTCTGCCTGCCTGTCTGTCTTTCTCTCTTTCTCTTCCTGTGTGTCTGCGAGTCGGTGGGTCTGCATGTCTGTTTGCCTGTTTTCTTATCTGTCCGCCGGTCGGTCTGCTGTTCTGCCTCTCTCTCTTTCTCTCTCTCTGCCCCGGCGCCTGACTGTCTGCGAGTCTATTGGTCTGCCTTTCTGTCTGTCTATCTGAGTGTCTGTCTGTCTGTCTGCCCGTCTGCCTGTCTCTCTGTCTGCATGTCTCTCTGTCAGTATATCAGCCTGTCTATCTCTGCCGGTGTGTCTGTCTGCGGTGCTTTAGGTATTCCTGCCAATCTGTCTGACTGCCTGTCTGTGTATCACTCTCTCTATTCCTGTGTTTCTGTATGTCTTCGAATCTGTGCGTATGTGTTACCGTCTGCCTATCTTCCTACCTAACAGTCTGTCTGCCGGTCTGTCTGTCTGCCTTTCTATCTGTCTATCTGTGTACCTGTCTGTCTGTATGCCTGTCTGCCTCTCTCTCTGTCTACAAATCTGTCTGTCTGTAAGTGTACCTGTCTGTCTCTGCCGGTGTGTCTGTCTGCGAGGCAGTAGGCATTCCTGGCTGCCTGCTTGTCTGTCTGCATATCTTTCTCTCTCTTCCTGTCTGTGGGTCTGCGTGTCTGTCTGCCTGTTTTCCTATCTGTCTGTCTGCCTGCCGGTCGGTCTGCCTGTCTGTCTGCTTGTCTGCCTCTCTCTCTCTCTCTGCCCCGGCGCCTGACTGTCTGTCTGCCTCCTCGTCTGCCTTTCTTCATGAATGTCTTTGCCGGTGTGTCTGTCTGCGAGGCTGTAGGTATTCCTGCCCATCTGTCTGCCTGCCTGTCTGTGTCTCTCTCTCTCTTTCTCTTCCTGTGTGTCTGCGATGTCGGTGCGAGTCTGCATGGGTCTGTTTGACCGCCTGCGTATCTTCCTTTTCTGTCCGCCGGCCGGTCTGCCGTTCTTGCCTGTGCTCTCTTTCTCTCTCTCTGCCCCGTGCGCCTGACTGTCTGCGGGTCTATTGGTCTGCCTTTCTGTCTGTCTATCCGTGTGCCTGTCTGTCTGTCTGCCCGTCTGCCTGTCTCTCTGTGTGCATGTCTGTCTGTCTGTATATGAGCCTGTCTATCTCTGCCGGTGTGTCTGTCTGCGGTGCTTTAGGTGTTCCTGCCTATCTGTCCGACTGCCTGTCTGTGTATCTCTCTCTCTTCCTGTGTGTCTGTTTGTCTGTGGGTCTGCATTGTCTGTCTGCCCGTTTTCCTATCTCTTTGTCTGCCCGCCGGTCGGTCTGCCTGTCTGTCTGCCTCTCTTCTCTCTCTGCCCGTACGTCTGACTGTCTGCGAGTCTATTGGTCTGCTTTTCTGTCTGTCTATCTGTGTGCCTGTCTGTCTCCTGTCTGCATGTCTGTCTGTCTGTATACGTCGTAGCCTGTCTGTCTCTGCCGGTGCTGTCTGTCTGCGAGGCTGTAGGTATTCCTGCCAATCTGTCTGCCTGTCTGTCCGTGTATCTCTCTCTCTCTTCCTGTGTGTCTGTTTGTCAGTGAGTCCGTGGGTCTGCATGTCTGTCTGCCTGTTTTGCTATCTGTCTGTCTGCCTCCGGTCGGTCTGCCTGTCTGCGTCTCTCCCTCTGCTCTTGCGCCCGACGGTCTGCGAGTCTATTGGTCTGCCTTTCTATCTGTCTACCTGTGTGCGTGTCTGTCTGTCTGCCCGTCTGCTTGTCTCTCTGTCTACATGTCTGTCTGTCTGTGTATCAGCCTGTCTGTCTCTGCCAGACAGACACACCTGTCTGCGAGGCTATTAGCATTCCTGCCAATATGTCTGCCTGCCTGTCTGTGTATCTCTCTCTCTTCCTGTGTGTCTGTAAGTCTGCGAGTCTGTGGGTCTGTGTGACCGTCTGCCTATCTTCCTTAATGTCTGCTTGGCTGCCTCTCTCTCTCTCTCTGCCCGTGCATCTGCCTGTCTGTGAGTCTATTGGTCTGCCTTTCCGTCTGTCTATCTGTGTGCCTGTCTGTCTGTCCGCCCGTCTGCCTGTCTCTCTGTCTGCATGTTTGTCTGTCTGTATATCAACACGTCTGTCTCTGCCGGTGTGTCTTCCTGCAAATCTGTGAGTGTTCCTGCCTATCAGTCTGCCTGCTTGTCTGTGTATTTTTCTCTCTCTTCCTGTGTGCCAGTATGTCTGCGAGTCTGTGGGTCTGTCTGACCGTCTGCCTATCTTCCAATATGTCTGCCGAGCTGTCTGCCTCTCTCGCTCTCTGCCCGAGCGTCTGACTGTCTGCGAGTCTATTGGTCTGCCTTCCTGCTTGTCTATCTGTGTGCCTGTCTGTCTTTCTGCCGGTCTGCGTGTCTCTCTGTCTGCATGTCTGTCTGTCTGTATATAAGCCAGTCTGTCTCTGCGGGTATGTCTGGCTGCGAGGCTGTAGGGGTTCCTGCCTATCTGAATGCCTGCCTGCCTGTGCATCTCTCTCTCTTCCTGTGTGTCTGTATGTCTGCGAGCCTGTAGGTCTGTGTGACCGTCTGCCGGTTTTCCTATCTGTCTGTTTGTCTGCCGGTCTGTCTGTCTGCCTTTCTGTCTGACTATCTTTGTACCCGTTTGTCTGTCTGCCCGTCTCATTGTCTACATATCTGTCCGTCTGGGTATCTCTCTCTCTCTTCCTATGTGTCTCTATGTCTGCGAGTCTGTGGGTCTGCGTTCCTGTCTGCCTGTTTTCCTATCTGTCTGCCGGTCGGTCTGCCGTTCTGTCTGCTTGTCTGCCTCTCTCTCTCTGCCCGTGCGTCTGACTGTCTGCGAAACCATTGGTCTGCCTTTCTGTCTGTCTATCTGTGTGCCTGTCTGTTCGTCTGCCCGTCTGCCTATTTCTCTGTGTGCATGTCTGTCTGTCTGTAAATCAGCCTGTCTGTCTCTGCCGGTGTGTCTGCCTGCGAGGCTTGGGCGTTCCTGCCTATCTGTCTGCCTGCCTGTCTGTGTATATCTCTCTCTCTTCCTGTGTGTCTCTGTGTCTATTAGTCTGTGGGTCTGCGTGTCTGTCTGCCTGTTTTCTTATCTGTCCACGGGTCGGTCTACCTGTCTGTCAGCTTGTCTGCCTCTCTCTCCCTCTCGGCCCGGGAGTCTGACTGTCTGCGACCCTTTTTTTCTGCATTCTTGTCTGTCTATCTGTGTGCCTGTCTGTCTGTCTGCCCGTCTGCCTATCACTTTGTCTGCATGTCTGTCTGTCTGTATATCAGCCTGTCTGTCTCTGCCGATGTGTCTGCCTGCGAGGCTGTGGGTGTTAGTGCAAATCTGTCTGCCTGCCTGTCTGTGTATCTCTCTCCCTCTCTCCCTCTCTCTCTCTCTCTCTCTTCTGAGTTTCTGTATGTCTGCGAGTCTGTGGGTCTATCTGTGTGTCTGTCTGTCTGTCTGCTTGTCTCTCTGTCTGCATGTCTGTCTGTCTGTATATCAGCCTGTCTGTCTCTGCCGGTGTGAGAGAGAGAGAGAGAGAGAGAGAGAGAGAGAGAGAGAGAGAGAGAGAGAGATAGAGAGAGAGAGAGAGAGAGAGAGAGAGGGAGAGAGAGAGAGAGAGAGAGAGAGAGAGAGAGAGAGAGCGAGATAGAGATAGAGATAGAGCGAGATAGAGAGAGAGAGAGAGAGGGAGAGAGAGAGAGAGAGAGAGAGAGAGAGAGAGAGAGAGAGAGAGAGAGAGAGAGAGAGAGAGAGAGAGAGTCATATATTCGCAGGCAGTTATGAAGAACAACATATTCACAGACAGACAAATGATAGGCAGTCCGACAGACAGACAAAGAGACCGACAGGAATACCTACAGGCAGACGGACAAACAGACCCACACAATCGCAGTCATACAGACACGCAGGAAGAGAGAGAGATACACAGACAGTCAGCCATCCAGATATACAGGAATACCTAAAGCCTCGCAGCCAGACACACCGACAGAGACAGACAGGCTGATATACAGACTGACAGCCATGCAGACAAAGTGATAGGCAGACGGGCAGACAGACAGACAGGCGCACAGATAGACAGACAGGAATGCAGACCAATAGGCTCGCAGACAGTCAGACGCCTGGGCAGAGAAGGAGAGAGAGGCAGACAGGCAGACCAACGGGTGGACAGACAGACAGATAAGAAAACAGGCAGGCAGACACGCAGACCCACAGAGTCGTTGACATACAGAACACAGGAAGAGAGAAAGAGAGATACACGGACAGACAGGCAGATAGATTGGCAGGAATACCTAAAGCGCCGCAGACAAACACACCGCCAGAGACAGACAGGCTGATATACGGATAGACAGACATGCAGACAGAAAGACAGGCAGACGGGCAGACAGACTGACAGGCACACAGATAGACAGACAGAAAGGCAGACCAATAGACTCGCAGACAGGAAGGCGCACGGGCAGAGAAGGAGAGGCAGACAAGCAGACAGTCAGGCAGACCGACCGGCAGATATATAGGAAGATAGGCAGCCGGTCACACAGACTCGCAGACATACAGAAACACAGGAAGAGAGAGAGATACACAGGCAGTCAGGCCCACAGATAGACAGGAATACCTACAGCATCGCAGACAGACGCACCCACAGACTCACAGACAAACAGACACACAGGAAGAGAGAGAGAGATACACAGACAGTCAGGCAGACAGATATACAGACGTACCGGCAGAGACAGACAGGCTGATATACAGACAGACAGACATGCAGGCAGTGAGACAGGCAGACGGGCAGAGAGACAGACAGGCACACAGATAGACAGACAGACATGCAGATATACAGGTAGACAGACATGCAGACAAAGGAACAGACACGCAGACCCACATACTCGCAGTCATAGAGACACAAAGGAAGAGAGAGGGATATACACATACAAGCAGGCAGACAGATGGGCAGGAATACCTACAGGCTCGCAGACAGACACACTGCCAGAGACAGACAGGCAGACTTACAGACAGACAGATGTGAAGACAGAGAGAGGCAGAAGGGCAGACAGACTAACAGGCACATAGATAGACAGACAGAAAGGCAGAAAGACAGACCAGCAGACAGTCAGACGCACGGACAGAGAGATAGGCAGACAGGCAGACCGACCGGCTGACAGACAGACAGATAGGAAAACAGGCAGACTGACACGCACACCCATAGACTCGCAGACACACAAGAAGAGAGAGAGAGAGATATACACAGACAGGCAGTTAGAAAGATAGGCAGGAATACCTACAGGCTCGCGGAGAGACACACCGGCAGAGACAGACAGGCAGACTTACAGACAGACAGATATGTAAACAGAGAGACAGGCAGACAGTTACACAGATAGACAGACAGACAGACCAGCAGACCGTCAAACGCACGGGCAGAGAGATAGGCAGACAGGCAGACCGACCGGCAGGCAGAAGATAGGAAAACAAACAGACTGACACGCACACCCATAGACTCGCAGACACACAGGAAGAGAGAGAGAGAGAGATACACAGACAGGCAGGCAGATAGATAGGCAGGAATACCTACAGGCTCGCAGACAGACACACCAGCAGAGAAAGACATGCAAATATACAGATACACAGACATGCAGACAAAGACACAGACACGCAGACCCACATACTCGCAGTCATAGAGACACAAAGGAAGAGAGAGGGAGATACACAGACAGGCACGCAGACGGATAAGCAGGAATACCTACAGGTTCGCAGACAGACACACCGGCAGAGACAGACATGCAGATATACGGATACACAGACATGCAGACAAAGACACAGACACGCAGACCCACATACTCGCAGTCATAGAGACACAAAGGAAGAGAGAGGGATTTGCACAGACAAGCAGGCAGACAGATAGGCAGGAATACCTACAGGCTCGCAGACAGACACACCGGCAGACAGATATGTGGACAGAGAGACGGGCAGAAGGGCAGACAGACAGACAGGCACATAGATAGACAGACAGAAAGGCAGAAAGACAGACCAGCAGACAGTCAGACGCACGGACAGAGAGATAGGCAGACAGGCAGACCGACCGGCTGACAGACAGACAGATAGGAAAACAGGCAGACTGACACGCACACCCATAGACTCGCAGACACACAGGAAGAGAGAGAGAGAGAGATACACAGACAGGCAGGCAGATAGATAGGCAGGAATACCTACAGGCTTGCGGACAGAAACACCGGCAGAGACAGACATGCAGATATACAGATACACAGACATGCAGACAAAGACACAGACACGCAGACCCACATACTCGCAGTCATAGGGACACAAAGGAAGAGAGAGGGAGATACACAGACAGGCAGGCAGACAGATAAGCTGGAATACCTACAGGTTCGCAGACAGACACACCGGCAGAGACACACATGCAGATATACAGGCAGACACACATGCAGTCATAGAGACACAAGGGAAGAGAGAGGGATTTACACAGACAAGCAGGCAGACAGATAGGCAGGAATACCTACAGGCTCGCAGACAGACACACTCACAGGTAGAGACAGATACACAGAAAGTCAGGCAGACAGATGGACAGGAATACGTACAGCCTCTCAGACAGACACACCGGCAGAGACAGACAGGCTGATCTACTGACAGACAGACATGCAGACGGAGAGACAGGCAGACGGACTGACAGACAGACAGGCACACAGATAGACAGACAGAAAGGCAGACCAATAGACTCGCAGACAGTCAGACGCATGGGCAGAGAGAGAGAGGAGAGAGGCAGACAGGCAGACAGACAGCCAGACCGGCCGGCAGAGAGACAGACAGAGAGGAAAACAAGAAGTCAGACACGCAGTCCCACAGACTCACAGACATACAGACACACAGGTAGAGTGAGAGATACACAGACAGACAGGCAGACAGATAGACAGGAATACCTTGCGGCCACTCAAACAGACACACCGGCAGAGACAGACAGGCTGATCTACAGACAGACAGACATGCAGACAGAGAGACGGGCAGACAGGCAGACAGGCAAACAGATAGACAGACAGAAAGGCAGTCCAATAGACTCGCAGACAGGCTGATCTATAGACAGACAGACGTGCAGACAGAGAGACAGGCACACAGATAGACAGACAATAAGACAGACCAATAGACTCGCAGACAGTCAGACGCACGGGCGAAGAGAGACCTACAGGCAGACAAACAGGTAGACCGACCGGCAGACAAACAGAATGATAGGAAAACAAGCTCTCAGTAACAGAGAGGGAAATACACAGACAGGCAAGCGGACAGATTGTCAGGAATACCTGAAGTCTTGCAGGCAGACACACCGGCAGAGACAGACAGGCTGATATACAGACAGACAGACATGCAGACAGAGAGACAGGCAGACGGGCTGACAGACAGAGAGGCACACAGATAGACAGACAGAAAAGCAAACCAATAGACTCGCTGACAGTCAGACGCACGGGCGAAGAGAGACCTACAGGCAGACAAACAGGTAGACCGACCGGCAGACAGACAGAATGATAGGAAAACAGGCAGAGAGACACGTAGAACCACAGACTCGCAGACATACAGACCCACAGGAAGAGAGAGAGAGAGAGACACACAGACAGACAGGCAGACAGATAGACAGGAATACCTACAGACAGGCACACAGAAAGGCGGACCAATAGACTCGCAGACATTCAGACGCACGGGCAGAGAGAGAGAGAGGCAGACAGACAGGCAGGAATACTTACAGCCTCTCAGACAGACACACCGGTAGAGACAGACAGGCTGATCTACAGACAGACAGACAGACATGCAGACAGAGAGACAGGCAGACAGGCGCATAGATAGACAGACAGAAAGGCAGACCAATAGACTCGCAGACAGTCAGACACATGGGCAGAGAGAGAGAGAGAGAGGCAGACAAGCAGACAGACAGGCAGACCGACCGGCAGGCAGATAAAGAGATAGGAAAACGGGCAGACAGACAAGCAGACCCACAGACAAGTAGACACACAGGAAAAAAAAGATACACAGACAGACAGGCAGACAGATAGGCTGGAATACCTACAGCCTCGCAGACAGACACACCGGCAGAGTCGGACAGCTAGACTTACAGACTGACAGATATGTAGACAGAGAGACAGGCAGACGGGCAGACAGATAGACAGGTACACAGATAGACAGACAGAAAGGCATGCAAACATACCGACAGACAGACTGACAGATAGGAAGATAGGCATACGGTCACACAGACCCACAGACTCGCAGACATACAGCACACAGGTAGAGAGAGATACACAGACAGACAGGCAGACAGATAGACAGGAATACCTACAGACAGGCACACAGAAAGGCGGACCAATAGACTCGCAGACATTCAGACGCACGGGCATAGAGAGAGAGGCAGACAGACAGGCAGGAATACTTACAGCCTCTCAGACAGACACCGGTAGAGACAGACAGGCTGATCTACTGACAGACAGACATGCAGACGGAGAGACAGGCAGACGGGCTGACAGACAGACAGGCACACAGATAGACAGACAGAAAGGCAGACCAATAGACTCGCAGACAGTCAGACGCATGGGCAGAGAGAGAGAGAGAGGCAGACAGGCAGACCGACCGGCCGGTAGACAAAGAGCTAGACTCGCAGACAGACAGATATGTCTGAGAAAAGCAGAGACAGAGAGACAGGCAGACGGGCTGACAGACAGACAGGTACACAGATAGACAGACAGAAAGGCTGGAAGACACACCGGCAGACAGACTGACAGATAGGAAGATAGGCAGACGGTCACACAGACCCCTTAACTCGCAGACATACAGACACACAGGAAAAGGGAAAGATACACAGGGAGTCCGACAGACAAATAGACAGGAAAACCTACAGCATCGCAGACAGAAGCACCGGCAGAGACAGACATGCTGGTATACAGACAGACAGACTTGCAAACAGAGAGACAGGCACACAGATAGGCAGACAGAAAAGCAAACCAATAGACTCGCAGACAGTCAGACGCACGGTCAGAGAGAGAGAGGCAGACAAGCAGACAGACAGCCAGACCGGCCGGCAGAGAGACAGACAGAGAGGAAAACAAGCAGTCAGACACGCAGACCCACAGACTCACAGACATACAGACACACAGGTAGAGAGAGATACACAGACAGTCAGGCAGACAGATAGACAGGAAAACCTTCAGCCTCTTAGACAGACACACCCCGGCGGAGACAGACAGGCTGATCTACAGACAGAAAAACAGGCAGACAGAGAGACAGGGAGACAGACAGACAGGCAGACAGATATACAGGCACACAGATAGACAGACAGAAAAGCAGACCAATAGACTCGCAGACAGTCAGACGCATTGGCAGAGAGAGAGAGAGAGGCAGACAGACAGCCAGACCGGCCGGCAGAGAGACAGACAGAGAGGAAAACAAGAAGTCAGACACGCAGTCCCACAGACTCACAGACATACAGACACACAGGTAGAGAGAGAGATACACAGACAGACAGGCAGACAGATAGACAGGAATACCTTACAGCCTCTCAGACAGACACACCGGCAGAGACAGACAGGCTGATCTACAGACAGACAGACATGCAGACAGAGAGACGGGCAGACAGACAGACAGGCACACAGATAGACAGACAGAAAGGCAGACCAATAGACTCGCAGACAGGCTGATCTATAGACAGACAGACGTGCAGACAGAGAGACAGGCACACAGATAGACAGACAGATAAGACAGACCAATAGACTCGCAGACAGTCAGACGCACGGGCAGATAGAGAGAGAGAGAGAGAGACAGACGTCTGTCTGACAGGCAGGCAGACTGACAGATAGGAAGACAGGCACACAGGAAGAGATAGAGAAATACACAGATAGACAGGCAGAAAGATAGGCAGGAATACCTTCAGCCTTGCAGACAGACACACCGGCAGAGACAGACAGGCTGATATACAGATAGACAGACATGCAGACAGAGAGACAGGCAGACGGGCTGACAGACAGACAGGCACACAGATAGACAGACAGAAAGGCAGACCAATAGACCCGCTGACAGTCAGACGCACGGGCAGAGAGAGAGGCAGACAGGCAGACAGACAGGCAGACCGACCGGCAGGCAGACAAAGAGATAGGAAAACAGGCAGACAGACAAGCAGACCCACAGACAAACAGACACACAGGAAGAGAAGAGATACACAGACAGTCAGGCAGACAGATAGGCAGGAATACCTACAGCCTCTCAGACAGACACACCGGCAGAGACAGACAGGCTGATCTACAGACAGACAGACATGCAGACAGGCAGACA
>NW_026998643.1:0-737 GCF_035044405.1 Drosophila montana | reverse complement strand
ACTAACGTATAAACAGCTTTACCAATGTTTGACTCGGGTACTGGGAGCTTAGTCTGATTGGAACTGAGCGGCCTATGTGAGCAAACATAAGCAAAATAATAAACTACAGACCACTCTGCCAATAACTAACGTATAAACAGCTTTACCAATGTTTGACTCGGGTACTGGGAGCTCAGTTTGACTGGAACTGAGCGGCCTATGTGAGCAAACATAAGCAAAATAATAAACTACAGACCACTCTGCCAATAACCAACCTAAAAACAGCTTTACCAATGTTTGACTCGGGTACTGGGAGCTCAGTTTGACTGGAACTGAGCGGCCTATGTGAGCAAACATAAGCAAAATAATAAACTACAGACCACTCTGCCAATAAGCAACCTATAAACAGCTTTACCAATGTTTGACTCGGGTACTGGGAGCTCAGTCTGATTGGACCTGAGCGGCCTATGTGAGCAAACATAAGCAAAAGAACACAAACCCACACAGGCTACACACCAATACTACCAACGAACAGTCTTTTGACTACAAAGAACAAAACGTACCAAATCCCCGCTATACCTATTAGGCCTCCAGGAAAAACTACCGTATCCGCATGGTCCACTAGATGGCGTCCGCGGAAAACCACTCGAATCATACCACTAACCCACGGTTAGCCAAGGTATAGTTTTGGGTCGCCATCTTATATATATCATCGCAACAGGCAGATATATATTGTTAAAAAAAAAAAAAAAAAAAAA
>NW_026998642.1:0-718 GCF_035044405.1 Drosophila montana | reverse complement strand
AATTCTGCATCGCCACAAGATGCCTAAATCAAATATGACTGCCTATTGTCTTGTCCGTCCAAATATTAAAAAACCCAAATTTAAATCTGCGTATGCAAATATTTTTACGCCAAAATTAATTACATATATACCACGGCACGGCCATTTTATTTTGTGCCTAAAAAATGCCAAAATAGCAGCAATATGCAAATCCACATTAACATAGAAGTATATGCATTTAAATATGTATATGTACGCAAGCGTTACTATTTTGCAGCAATATTTATAAAATTAAATTATTTATAAACAAATAATAAGAATAAATGATATCATATTATAATAATAAATTCAAATTGAAAACCTACCAAGCACTAATCGTCTGAGACTTGCGATAGTATATCGATGTTTAATTGAAATATCGATACAGCATACAATAGGCTCTGCCAAGCTCGATATTTTACGAACTTACATATCTAATGTATTCAAGCTGTGCTCAACATCTCTTGTGTCTCGCGTAATTCAAAAAATTCAAAATATATAAAATTAAAGTGAACATTTATAATTTTAGGGGTAAGTCTATAAGATCACCCTATTTTCAAACATTTAAAACGTCCCAATTTATTGAATAAACCTAATATATTCTTAAATCATATATGATTGACTAAATTCTGTCCAAAGTAGCAGCAAATAGACGCACATACACAAAAAACAGATGTATACCAATTCGGCCATCATTATT
>NW_026998641.1:0-641 GCF_035044405.1 Drosophila montana | reverse complement strand
TGCCGGCTAGCTTAAGATCAGTGCCCGTGTGTGTGTGTGTATGCAAAAATAACTGCCACCACAAAGTGAATTAATATATGTACATATGCATATATATATATTAAATATGTCTGCCCATAATACTGTCCGTCCATCTCACAACATATATGATAATAATATAAAAATAACCTAAATAAATAAGTACATTTATATATGCTCGAATTAATAACGCTTGCTACAAACAACTGCACTGTCAATATATATTGTGCCCAATCACTCCAAAAATAATACTTTCAAAATTATTTTTGCCGCAATATCGGCCTTCAAATTGACCATTAAAAACACAAATATTAAATTCTGCATCGCCACAAGATGCCTAAATCAAATATGACTGCCTATTGTCTTGTCCGTCCAAATATTAAAAAACCCAAATTTAAATCTGCGTATGCAAATATTTTTACGCCAAAATTAATTACATATATACCACGGCACGGCCATTTTATTTTGTGCCTAAAAAATGCCAAAATAGCAGCAATATGCAAATCCACATTAACATAGAAGTATATGCATTTAAATATGTATATGTACGCAAGCGTTACTATTTTGCAGCAATATTTATAAAATTAAATTATTTATAAACAAATAATAAGAATAAATGATAT
>NW_026998640.1:0-2325 GCF_035044405.1 Drosophila montana | reverse complement strand
AATGCTGTAGCAATGTGTTCAAATTGACAACCCACTATGCGCCAGTTGCCTTACTCTTGCGATAGTGTTTACAACACAGCGTAAATAAACCGCGTTATCCTTAACCGTCGCGCTGTGTGTTGTGAAACCATACAAAAATAAAATATCATCAAATTTCACTATGCATCAACTAATTGCTTGAAAATTGTACAAAGTGATATAATAGCCCACAAAGACCCCTGCGTGTACCTGGACCTCACCACTTAATCCTAAAAATAAGTTATAAATTAAACTGCGTTTGCCAGCCATTAACGCCCTACCTCACAAATTAGAAAATATTTAAACAAATTTACTGCAAACCACTATGCCAAATCAATAAAAATTACTAACAACTTAAACATATATCCTATTCTTTTTTAAAAACAGCTCTCGCAAACATGAGCAAAAACATTAAGCGCAAAGCCACTCCAACAAAAATGGAAGCCAAAAATAATAAGCCATACGCACCACCCGAAAAAGCCATTGTCACCAACAACACGCAAATCTGCCCACCATCCTACAAACCAAGCCCAGCTGCGCAGGAGGTTCTCAAACAATTAAGGCAACAAATTCTCAACCACCACCAAGAAGGGAAGGATACATTGGCAACACCCGTAACCAGAAGCCCCGCCACCATTGGAAAGACCATGGAAAAAACCCCAAAAAACACCCAACGCACCATAAAGGAGCCTGAAGCAACTAAAGAAAGGGAAACAACCAAGGCTGATGAACTAAACGTATCCGCAGCAGATAGCACTGACACGCTCCCCAATGAAGGAGCAAATATGTCAGTGGAGATCGAAATAGTCTCTGGAGAAGACACTGACAGTGACGACATCTTCAAACAACTCACCGGGAACAAAGAGGCTAAGGGAAACCTAACGGCACCCACTAAACAACAAAACCAGCCAAAAGTGCCTCGAATCGTCATCCCTAGTGTGGAAAATGCCAACAACATTATACTAAAAGCCATCTCAGCTGTGGGAAACGAAGCATTCACCACCAGTGCCACTGCAAATAAAGGCATAAGTTTTCAATGCAACACAACAAAGACGCAAGGAGCTCTTTTAAAACTCTTTGCCGACCTAAAACTTAATGCCCACACCCAGAGTAGTGACACTAGATACAGGATTACCATTAAAGGACTCCACCCCTCTACACCTCAAGGATGGATATCCTATCAATTATCCGAACTTGGTCACACTACTTGCCATATAGCTAATATTATAGGAAATATTACCGGACAGCCTACAAATGCTTTCAAAGTGGACCTAGTTCCGGAAAAAAATAACAGAGAGGTGCTCAAAATCACGAAACTAGGCACCTACAAGGTAACCATAGAAGAGCCCAATAGAACCCAGTACATAATCCAATGCCGCAAATGCCAAGAATATGGCCATGGGTATGACACATGCAAATCCCAGAGCTACGTATGCTTTAAGTGCGCCGAGCCACACCCCTCAAACGAATGCACCAAGCCTCGGAATGTAAACGGAAAATGCGCAAACTGCAAAGGCGCCCACGTAGCCATATTCAGAGGATGCCCAATCTACAAGGAGGCCTTACGAAACCTACCAATAGATAATCAAACGAAGCGCGCAAGCCAGGCCATTAGTTCCCTGGGCTGGATGAATGAACAAATCTTCAGCAACTCACTGAAGCCGGAAATAAGAGGGTTTAGCCATAATCAAATGGACATGCTGCGCGCACACTACCCCCCCTCACTGAGCCTACTGGAAGACACTGAAATTCAACCCCCTTTGCAATCCAGATCCCCATGGTCTACACCCAGATTCCACATGCCACTAATTATTCGCCCACCCCCACGCAACATAACCACCCAGCAAACTCCCCCACAATATGTCCCCCCCTTGGCCACCAACCACGAAGACATGGAACACATGGCCGAACAAATGAGGGCCTACCTACATTCCTGGGACAATCGTTCTACACCAGAATAAGCTAAATTTAAATACAAATAATAATGATAATGAAAAAAAAAAAAAAAAAAAAAAAAAAATTAAACTTGAACTTGAATAAACAAATGCCACTGAAGGCCAACTGAAAAACCAGCCTTTCACTGCACAACATCTACTTAGTACAAAACTTTTCTATGCACACCAAATTAACCAAAAACTGACTCACTCTCCAATCCTAGCACTCTACTACCATTTTAAGCACTACCCACCCACAAATTACATAAACAAATATTGGCATATAACACATATCTTTCCCCTCAAACAGACTACCTTCCCAATTGAACGAATAACACTAAAAACAACAATAAACCAACCACCATGCCTAACA
>NW_026998639.1:0-1201 GCF_035044405.1 Drosophila montana | reverse complement strand
AGACAGACAGACATATATGAAGATAGGCAGACAGACACACAGGCATGCAGACAGACATGCAGACTTACAGACAGACAGATATGTAGACACAGCCAAACAGGCAGACGGGCACACAGAATGACAGGCACACAGATAGACAGAAAGGCAGAACAGTAGACTACGCACGGGCAGAGCGAGACACGGACAGGTAGGCAGGCACCAGACCCACGACTCGCAGACATAAGACACACAGGAAGATAGAGCGAGTTACACAGACAGACAGATAGGCAGGAATACCTACAGCCTCTCAGACAGACACACCGGCAGAGACAGACAAGCAGACTTACAGACAGACAGATATGCAGACCTATAGAATCGCAGATGGACAGTCACAGCCGATAGAGAGAAAGGGAGGGGAAAGGGAGAGAAACCTATAGACTCGCAGACATACAGACTCACAGGAAGAGAATGAGAGATACACAGACGTCAGGCAGACAAATAAACAGGAATACCTGCAGCCTCTCAGACAGACACACCGGCAGAGACAGACAGGCAGACTTACAGACAGACAGATATGTAGACAGAGAGACAGGAAGAAGGGCAGACAGAACGACAGGTTCACAGATAGACAGACAGAAAGGCAGACAGGCAGATATGCAGACCTATAGAATAGCAGAAGGACAGTCACACAGGCAGAGAGAGAGAGAAAGGTGGAGAGATCTATAGACAGACATATAGGAAAATAGGCAGACGGACACACAGACCCAAAGCCTCGCAGACAGACACACCGGCAGAGACAGACAGTCAGTCTTACAGACAGACAGATATGTACACAGAGAATCAGGCAGATGAGCAGACAGGCAGACAGGCACACAGATAGACAGGCAGAAAGGCAGACCAATAGACTTGCAGACAGTCAGACGCGCGGGCAGAGAGAGAGAGGCAGACAGACAGGCCGACCGACAGAAAGACAGACAGATAGGAAAACAGGCAGACAGACACGCAGGAATAGAGAGAGAGAGAGAGAGAGAAATAGACAGACAGGAAGACAGCCTTACAGATCCGCAGACTGCCGGAAAATTAGGGAAGAGACAGACAGGCAGACTAACAGACAGACAGATATGCAGACCACCAGGCGAGAAAGAGACCTAAGACTCGCAGACATACAGACTCACAGGAAGAGAGAGAGATACACAGCAGACAAATAAACAGGAATACCTTC
>NW_026998638.1:0-1705 GCF_035044405.1 Drosophila montana | reverse complement strand
TATCAAAACATATAATACATTAAATTGCTGTGTGTGCTCAACGGCAGACAAATGTATAAATATTTTCAATTTTCAAAATAAAAAATAAAAAACTTTTTCATACTCTCATTTATACATATATATTCATATATATATATATATGTATCCAATTGCCCGTCTACGGGCAGAATCTCTTACATTTGTCTCACACACACACACACACTCTAATCACTTTATTGTCTCATAAATATTAATATACATAAACATATATATTTATATATAAATAATAACATATTTAATTAACAACTCATCTATATATACACATATACATCTATCAACAACATCGACAAGGTATTTAAATGGTACAAAATTAAATTTATGCAAAAGGCTCAACAAATTAAAAAACACATTTTCATACACATATATATAATATATGTATATAATTGCATTGCGTTGCGTTGTGTGTACTGTACAATTTTTAATTGTGCGTGTACGGGCTATATTCGGCACATATACATATATATAGTGCATACTGTACGTGTGTATGTGAAGCGAAGCCCAAATATAGGAGAAAAAAGCCCTAGGTACAGTTCTAGTACAATCGCTAGTACAGTCCTAGTACAGTTGCTGTCGCGCAACTAACTTAGCTTATTTTATATACGCACACACAAACATACGCATACGCCGCATTGCCAAAACACGCACACGCGCACAAACATATTTTTATATATATATATATTTAAAAAATATCCCAAGCCAATCGAAGCCACCTTCCCCCTCTCTCTCCCCCACTACCCGATACAAATTTTCCTTCCTCGCTTCATACACTTTCAAAACGACAATAGTCTTGCTGTAATAACACAAACAAAAACTGAAGAATAACAAAAAGCACAATTACCAACAACTGAGCAAGCGCAGCGTCGCCAAAACAACAATAACAATAACAATTGGCCATTCTGGTGGTTGTAAGCTCAACTTTTTAACACATCCTGGACACATTCCACTTTTGGATCTCTTAAATTGCCAAATCCCCATCTTGGACAACAACCATTTTGGATACAATATTTTTGGCACCTGATTGTACACAATAAATAAGTGGAAGGACAAGTGACAAGCGACACTGCCAACACGTATACGTATACATATATATATATATACACACACACACACACATTGTCACAGCTCGCCAATTGTTGCGTTATTCTCTCACCCACCAACCCCTCACACCATTGCTCCTCCTCTATACCTTCTTGTTTTCTCTTATATATACATATATTAATCCATATAATATATCAATACGTAAGTCATATAATTAATATAGTATTTAGCTCTTACATAAATCACATATCAAAACTGGCGTGTCGTCGCCAAGACAAATAGTGGTTCTTTAAACCTGACAAATTGAATAAATAAAAAATTTAAATAGTCTTGGTGTGTCGCCACCTGTCGCCATCTGCCAAAGTTAATAATAACCATTGCCTAACTTTCAGCTGAAATAGAAAAGAATTATCATATACATCCACCATTCATCTGGAAAACATATTTATTGGCGTGCCGTCGCCAAATCATATCACATACACTTACCTTTTCATATTGTATACACTTATCATTTAGCTGAAAAAGTAACACATTAATTTCACAAATTGGCGTGCCGTCGCCAAATCATATCGTATATACTTACCATTTAGCTGATACACTTACCATTTGGCTGAAAAAGAAACATATA
>NW_026998637.1:0-706 GCF_035044405.1 Drosophila montana | reverse complement strand
TAAATTTCACAAATAGGCGTGCCGTCGCTAAACTTTATCAAATACACTTACCTTTTAGCTGCAAAGAAATAAAATAATTTCACAAATAGGCGTGCCGTCGCTAAACATTATCAAATACACTTACCTTTTAGCTGCAAAGAAATAAAATAATTTCACAAATAGGCGTGCCGTCGCCTTATAGTTACCTTTTAGCTGAAAAAGAAATAAAATAATTTCACAAATAGGCGTGCCGTCGCCATACACTTATCACATACACCTACCATTTAGCTAAAATAGGTATAATATAAATCTCATAAATAGGCGTGCCGTCGCTAAATCATATCATATATACCTACCTGTTAGCTGAAAAGAAATATATATACATTTAGGCGTGCCGTCGCCATATCATATCTCATATATATCTAGCATTTAGTTGATCATAAATTGGCGTGTCGTCGCCAAATCATATCATATATACTTACCATTTAGCTGAAAAATAAAAGATATATATATATAAATTTCATAAATAGGCGTGCCATCGCCAGCCAATTGCCTACATTTACTTACCCATTTTTTCTCCATCTATCGGAAAATAAAACTTAATAATTTTCTACTTATAAATTTTGCGCGCCGTCGCTAAAAGAAATTTATATTTAGAAATTGGAAATTATATTGTCCTGGTGTGTCGCCACCTATCAGCAAGTAAAAACATAATATTCAAAACATA
>NW_026998636.1:0-1620 GCF_035044405.1 Drosophila montana | reverse complement strand
TTAAGCAAGATACCTTTTAAACTATAGTACCAATACTTAAATTAAAATTGATCAATTAAGGATATCTTGATAATTAAAGTAGTATTTAATAATCTACATAATTAAGTATTAATATCGCCAGTAATAGACTATCTAGCAACTATGGAACTAACCCACTTGGTGTCAATAAAAAATTAAAACAAAAACTCTCTTTCTATCCCTAAAAGAGTCAACCTACAGACTAGAACTGCTCGTGAAGTAAAGTGGAACAAACACTAAAAACGAACCTAACTCGAAACAAAATATTTAAAGAAATTCGAGGACAATCAGCCTAACGTCACCATGAGAAAACCAATTAAGAGAAAAGCCGTGCCTCCTAAAACCAAAACCCCGGGAGAATCACCCGCCAGTTCCCCACCAGACAAACCTATAATTATAGAAAACACCCAAATTAACCCACCAACTACCAACCCGGCGCAGAAAGTAATTAATGATATCAAAGAACAAGCTCGCATCTATAAGCAAGCAAGCCAATCACTCGCCACACCTGTAGCCAGAAACCCAGCCACACTCGGCCTGTGCCTACCTCCAAAGAGGAAAACAAGCGAACCTGAGCCCAAAACCAACCTCACGAAAATTGACAACTCGAGTTCAGCCGAAGATGAAGACGTTGAAATTTCCATCCTAAGTGATGATAGCCAAAGTGACCCCGACACCAAGGAGCCAACCGCACAGAAAAACCAGAAGCCCCTCCGTATTTTTGTCCCCAACATTGACGACGCAAATAAGCTCATACAGATGGCAATTGACACGATCGGTAATGGAACCTTCATAACCAATGCCACCACAGGAAAAGGCATCTACTTCCAATGCCAATCAATAGAGAAGCAAGACGCACTCCTAGAACTTTTTGCCAATCTAGGCCTAAGTGCCCACACCCAAAATGATAAAAACGAAACCAGATTTAGAATCATTATCAAGGGACTCCACTTCTCCACCCCAATAGATTGGATCTCAAAGCAGCTGTCCACACTCGGCCACACCGCCTGCCACATCACAAACATTATAGGCAACATCTCTGGTTCTCCAACGAACTCCTTCAAAATCGACCTTCTCCCGAACGTAAGCAACAAAAAAGCCCTGGAAATCACAACACTAGGCACCTACAAAATCCAAATCATACAACCAGTCCGCTCCAAACCAATTTACCAGTGCCGAAGATGCCAACGCTTTGACCATTTATATGAAGACTGCAAACTGCAAGGATACATATGTTTCAAATGTGCTGGACCCCACCCTTCCAATCAATGTACCAAGCCAAGAGAGACAGACGGCAAATGCACTAACTGTGGAAGCAGTCATGTTGCCACCTATAAAGGCTGTCCAATTTATATGGCTGCTCTTAAAGTAAAACCAGACAACAGCTTTACGCTGAGAGCAGCTCGAGCTCTGCAATCACTAAACTGGTACAACGAGCCAGCCTTCAAGAACACTCTAACCAACTACAGCCGCAATCAGCCCAATGCATCACGGCCACTCTACACCCCCTCACTAAGCCTCAACAACGTGACAGCATACCCATCAAACCAAACTGCCAAATTCAGAGCTCCCTGGACTACACCACAACACCGCACTTCACCA
>NW_026998635.1:0-3820 GCF_035044405.1 Drosophila montana | reverse complement strand
GTGCACCCGTATGACCACTCCAAAAGAAAATTTTTGTATACAAAAAAAATAAATAAAACTACGACAGAAATTAATGCTGCGTTTGCCTCATTAGGTTTTTCAACAATTATGTTCATAAATTAGTCATGATTGAAGACAAAATTAACAAAGTGTACAACGTCTATACAGACTTTCGTATGCGAGCCATACAAATTTTGCAAAGGCATAGAGAATTCATATCAGTATATGAGTTCGAATACGAATATATAGAAAAATACGGCACAGTAACAAGTCCACTCTATTCATGTTCAAAAATAGAGTGTGGAATAATCTTGTCGACATTACCCTACGTCAAAATAAAAACAATGATTCACGAGCATCTGATTCTTGGGCACACAACAATTGTCTTAGTACGTCTGCATATGTAGTATTCAAAACAAAAAGCAAGAGTCATTATATAGGAGTATCGGGGGAAAACAATCAAAGGCAGATGATAACACTGCCAATGTAGTTAACGTGGTTGAAGTTGTAGACACCACTCCCCATGTACAGTTAACAAACATACTGCAAATAATACTCATTGTAATAGCCTCAGCAAACATCCTTCTGAAGATTTATCTTCTGCATAAAAAATCACTGAGGAAGCGTTACAACCATAATTAAACAATGCAAAAAATAAAGAAACGTTACATGAGTAGGGCTAATGAATTAGACAAATTATAAATATGTACTACATGTGTAAAAATTAAATTTCAAATGAGAAAATGAAGAATAAGGCATGAAAGAATAATAAAGTAAGAAAAATAATAAAACTATGACAGAAATAAAATCAATTATAGAGATGAGCCAGAATTATGAAAATGAAACTATGAATTCGAACAAGAATAAATAGAAAACATGGCAAAAACACTAGTAGAATTTATTAAATTAGCCTCATCAGTCGTACCTGAGTTCGATGGAAAGGCTGAGAATCTACAAAGTTTCAAGACGCATTGAATCTAATTGATTCCCTAAAAGGCGCGAATAAAACAGTAGCAATCAATTTAATAAAGACTAAACTGAAGGGCATTGCAAGAAATCTAATATGCGATAAACAAACAATTGTTAAAATAATTGCCAAATTAACAGCCAAAGTTAAAGGATAATCAGTAGAAGTAATTTCAGCAAAATTACTAAATCTACAACAACATAGAGGACGAGGCCGATACAGAGGAAACTCTAGAGACCGTGGCAACTCGAATCAAGGCCACAACAATAACAATAATAATGTCAGATTAGCCCAGAATAACTCGGGAAACTCCCAACAACCTTTAGATACGCAACAATAGAGAACAACAAGGTTTACACCATCAATCTCAGTCTTAAAATTTTTGTATCATTTAATCATGTAGCAACAAGAAAAAACTCTTTTTTTTAATAGATTCAGGTACAGACATTTCAATTTTAAAAGAAAATTATGATTTTTTCAATGACATTCAAATTGACAATAGAATTAATATTCAAGGCATAAGCCAAGAAGTTATAAAATCTAAAGGCTTAACCTCAATTGAGATACAGAAAGTCAATATATAATTGCACACAATTTCCATATAGTAGATCTGCATTTCGCAATACCATGCGACGGAATAATAGGGATTGATTTTATAAAAAAATTTAATTGTCAATTAGATTTTAAACCAACAGAAGATTAGTTTCTAATAATACCTAATAACTTAAATTTTCCGATTTACGTTCCGATAGCATACAGTTCTGGTAATAACTCAACATTATTATTTTTATTTATTTATTTATTAGTGGTCGACAAAACGAGTGTCTTCCTAATTATTCAATACATTATATATACAATTATGAAAATTAGATGCTAAAAGCCTAGATAGAGAACACAAATTTCTAATAGCATCACCGACCGATGGAGGTGTTTTATTTGCCAGTCCGCCCAGCTGTGCCCCTTTTCACAGCTAATTTTGTCAGTGACGTTATTAGAGGTTACATCTAAGAAGAAGGGTGTAAGTAGGAAAAAGTGTTCTTAAGTAAAATTAAAAATAATCCTAATTTGCTATATTATTTAAGAATATACCATAAATAGAAGAAAAGAAAGTAAGAAGATTGTTAATAAAGTAAAAATTTGTATGCTAGATATACAGAGTGTTAAGTAGATAGGATAAAGAGATAGTATAGGGAAAGTAATGGGAAATCACCGACCCGGTGGGGTAAAATTTACAGCCTGTCCGGGAAGCTATGCCCCTGCTCATAGCTGGGAATGGTCATTGACTTCCCGAAGGTATCCTGAAAGCAACGATTTTAATAGGGGTAGAGAAAGCTCGGTAGAGAAAACGTGATGCAAACTATTGTAATTTTTACATAGCTCGCGTAAAGGATTGTGCATAGCTTAGTCTGTTGTGCACGTCGATAGGAATATGGGGCGGTAATTTCTGGTTGTCTAGCCGGAACAGAGAATTGAAGACGGCCTAGCAGAAAAGGAGAATCTATATCGCCAACAACCAACTTATGTAGAAAGACAACCGAAGATTAGGGTCCCAATTTAAACCTCGTAAGGCAAAAAGCAGAAATTGCTTCTGAACAGATTCAATACGATCCTGGCTATTGTTATACTGCAGAGACCAGATGCAGTATTCAAGGATAGGACGAACAAGAGAGATGTACAGAAGTTTCGTTATAAAAGGATCGTTAAACTCTATAGACCATCGTTTAATGAATCCAAGTACACCTTTTGCCTCATTAACGATGGTATCTATGTGAAGATTGAAGCAGAGTTTAGAATCAAAAAGAACGCCTAAATCCTTAACTGTTAGTATGCGTTGCAATGGAGTATTGTCGATTGTATAACTGACAAGATAAGGTGTAGTACGATTAAATGTCATAAACATTCACTTTGAACAATTCAGATGCAATTGATTGGCCGAACATCAAAGTTACATAGCGTTCAAATCGTCTTAAAGACGAGAATGTTGTAGGGGATTAGTGTATGATAGAATAAGTTTCACGTCGTCCGCATACATGAGTACACGGGCATGGGATATAACAGAGGGGAGATCATTTATAAGAAGAGTAAAGAGTAAAGGTCCAAGATGACTACCTTGAGGAACACCAGAAGTAACGTGAATCTGTTTAGAGGTAGTCAGCCTCAGCATTACTCTTTCGGTCCTATCTTTTAAATAAGAACTAATCCAAAGCAAAAGAGACGGAGGGAAACCTGTTCGGTCAAGTTTAAAAAGTAAAATGTCATGGTGCACAGAGTCAAACGCCTTACTGAAGTCAGTGTAAATGACATCAGTTTGCATTTTCGAAAGGAAAGCATAATTTACCAAGGAACTATACTCAAGCAGATTGGTCGTAGTTGACCGATTTTTTACGAATCCATGTTGAACAGGGGAAACAACTGATTTGCAGAAATGCTGCAAATTCGAAGTGATTATTTTTTCAAATAATTTAGGAATAGCGGACAATTTGGCATGCCCCTGTAATTTAATATATCAGACTTTCCACCTTTCTTGTGGAGAGGAAATATATAAGATACTTTCCAAAGAGATGGAGACAGATGATTTAAGGGATAGATTAAAAAGCTTTAGCAATGGATAAACAAGGGAAAAACTGCACTCCTTGAGTAGACAACCAGAAATATTGTCAGGCCCAGGAGAGAAAGATTTTAAAGAATTTAAAGCTAAAAGGAGAGATAAATGGGCAATAATATGGGGAGGTATAGAACTAGAGGAAGTAATAGTATAAGGGTAAGAATTATTATTAGGACAGACTGAAGAGTAGACTGAAGAAGATGGCAAACTTGAAGATTTAGGCTTCGAATTTACAAAATTGTAAAACT
>NW_026998634.1:0-3887 GCF_035044405.1 Drosophila montana | reverse complement strand
CTAACCACCAATGCGCCCATGATCCACAGTGGCCCACCAACAAATACGTCCACCTCAACGCTTGCTATCCACGACTCCTTTGCGCCTCTTTTCTCCCTAAACGGCACTGAGAACACGGCTGAACAGATGCGAGCCCTCCTCCAAGCCTGGGATCAAAAACCATTTCATCAAAATAAATAAAAGAAGCTACGTTCAATACCAATCAATATTAATAACCAACTCTTCTATCTACCCTAGCCTTAATCTAACTCCACAATCACTTATCATTACCCACCAACTTAAATAAAGAAATGCCTCGAATGGCCAAAAACAGATCTGCTTTTTGTATAACTGTCCCAAAATACAAACAACACACCCACCTACCTCCCAATTACACTAACTATTAACTCCTCTCAATACCCCAAACTAACAGCCCAGCAGCCTACACCGAAATCACAATCAAACCAACGATAAACCAAGGCCACCAATAAAACACCATGACTAACAATAATCTAGACCTCAGAATCATTAGCTGGAACTCAGCAGGACTCCGAACCAAACTCTCCGAATTAGAAGCCTACATCCACCAACACAATATCGACATTGTGCTGATATCAGAAACTCACCTGATCGATGCAGATCTAAACTCCATTGCCATTAAAGGATTCGACCTACACCTTGCCAATCATCCGGACAACCGACGACGCGGTGGAGCAGCCATCATAATAAGTCAAAGCATAGAACATATCGCTCTCCCAACAATGATCACACAGGCCATACAATGCGTCCCAATTAGCGTCAACCTCTCAGATCAATCACACATCAACATAGTTTCCATATATTGCCCGCCACTAAGAGGTCTAACATCTGAAGCCTTTAAAATAATATTCAAACTCTTTGAACCAAGATTCCTAATCGCCGGTGACTGGAATGCCAAGCACCGATGGTGGGGCAACACTCGCGCCTGTAACAGAGGCAACGAACTCATTTCTTGCCTAAGGTCACATAACTACAACATCCTAGCCACTGGCTCACCCACTCATTTCCCACACGACCAACGAAAAAGGCCATCGGCCATAGACTTTGCAATCTACTGTGGCATCCAACACGATCGCCTTCACATTGAATCCACACTCGACTTAGGCTCTGATCACCTTCCTTTACTCATCAACCTCCTAAATAAACCAAAGATTGTACCCCACAAAAAACCCTTACTATCGGCAAATGCCAACATCAAAAAATTCCACCACTGGCTTAACCAAAATATCCATCTCAACACAGAAATAACGTCTGGAGAAGACATAGACGATGCGGTAGACATCCTCACCAAAAATATCCACCAGGCTGCCGCCCATGCCTCAAATTCATCCTCACACCTCCCCACAAACAGCCGCTTTCGGACACGCTACACCCCAAACAGACGCATCCGTAATATGCTTATCATCAAACGATACTATAAATATAGCCACCTTGTCCTTCGCAACAACGCAGCCAAAAGATCCCACAGAATTGCCTCAAAACGACTCAGGAAAGCACTACAAACCAACAAAGAAAGACGCCTTGACAGGACCCTACAAACCATTGACCCCAAAGACCGCTATAGTATGCAAAAGCTCTGGAAATTCACCAAAGAAATTAAAAGACAACCAACTCCAAACCTCCCCGTTAGACGGCACACAACACTTTTTGACCAGAATACCCCGAACAATATAAGCCCCTGGTGCAAAACCACACTTGAAAAAGCTGAGTCCTTCGCACAGCACCTCGAGTTAAGATTCAAACCCTTTCTATTAAACTCACTAGAAGAGCGCCTTAACATTGAAAACCAAATAGCTAACCAGAACTCACCAGGAAACTACATATTTCAACCAATCACCCTCCCAGAAATTAAAACACAAATCAAAAGACTACCGAACAACAAAGCCCCAGGACTAGACAGAATTGACAATAACACCATTAAAACCCTACCTGATTCTGCCCTACTATACCTCATACTAATACTCAACAACTCACTACGGCTTGGCCACTTTCCACAACAATGGAAAATGGCTGTCGTCACCATGATCCCCAAACCCGGCAAACCAACTGAACAGCTCGCCTCCTACAGACCCATTAGTCTTCTTTCCGGCCTATCAAAAATCCTAGAGAAACTTCTACTAAGCCGTATGCTCAAATCAAAAACCTTTGCAAACTCCATTCCTAACCACCAATTCGGGTTTCGATACGAGCATAGTACTGAACAACAATTAGCACGAGTTACCCAATTCATACTCAAAGCCTATGAAAGAAACCAATGTTGCTCCGCCGTCTTCATCGACATTCAAGAAGCCTTTGACCGAGTGTGGCACCCCGGCCTATTCTACAAACTCAAACCCATTCTTCCGCCTGCCCTATACGCCATCATAAGGCATTACCTGTCAGACAGAACTTTCATGGTCGAATGTCATGAAGGAGCCAGATCAACCCCAAAAAATATCTCCGCTGGAGTACCACAAGGCAGCGTTCTAGGACCAATCTTATACACTATCTACACAGCTGACCTACCCACTCCAGAAAATGTTCTCACTAATATCCCCCGTAACTCAGCAGCCCTCCTAGCAACCTATGCCGACGACACTGTTGTCATGTTTGCCAATGAATACTTCCTCACTGCCATCCAACAAGTCAATATTATGCTCGACGCCTTAGCAAACTGGACCAATAAATGGTGCATCAAAATAAATGCCAGTAAAACAGCACATATACTCTTCTCCCTAAGCGAACACTATGAACTCAGACTGCCCAGTTACTCACCAGTAATAATGGGCCAAACCATCATCACCAAAGACTCCCACCCCTACCTTGGTGTCAACCTAGACAAGAGATTAAATTTTTGCAAACATACCGCCTCCCTAGTAGCCAAACTCAAAGCCCGAAGAGCCCAACTTGACTGGCTAATAAACAATAACAGCAAACTTACTATAAATTGCAAAACACTACTCTACAAACAGTTAATAGCCCCAATTTGGCACTATGCCCTCCCAATCTGGGGTGCACTTACTAGTGAAACACAGTTAACCAAAGTATCCACCTTCCAAAACATCACTCTCCGTACCATCTCCAATGCCCAACCAGAAACAGCACAATACATAATGACCTCAAGATTGCCACGATCAACGACACGTTCGACAAACTTTCCGCAAACTACGCCAAAAGACTAAGTCACCACAAAAACTTAGAGGCAAGAAATCTAATTACTACCCCATATATCCCGTTCCGCCTAGCCAGAAGCCGACCCAGATACCTCCAACAACTCAACAAACATGTCAGACCAATACAACGCTGCTTAGCTCCCAAAGCCCCTCAAAGACAACCAACACAAAACCTACAACCAGAATACATTACCGCACTAAGAAACAAAAAACAAAGTCTACTCCAAAAAATAAATGAACTACGCTCAAGACTCCCATTTGACCCAGACACCACTGAACAGACCTTCACTCTCCGCTTCTCAATGTCCATCAATCAAATAAACGACATCAACCGAGAACTCAACGCCCACAAAAACGAACTTCAAGAAACCGAAAGACTGATCGCATCCCTCACAACCCAAGCTGAGAATACGCCCCACCAGCAACAACCACACACACAACCCAACCCAACTTCACCACAAACAACACCAAACACCCAACAAGATGTAACATCCCTTACACTTTGAGTCAACCAAAATAAACCACAAAGCTAGAATTAAATCTTTAACTGCTAATACCATACACATGTACAAAACCTAATTATATCGAATTGTATCCATTAGTATTTGCAATATAGCCAAATCCCTACATCTGTCTAATATTATAACTTACTAAATAAAATTGTACTACCAATATAGCTAAAGATCACTTTCAAATGATGCTGAAAATGATAACACA